>NC_057804.1:314499881-314519403 GCF_018294505.1 Triticum aestivum | reverse complement strand
AGGCCGCGCTCGAGCGAGCTCACAGCAGGGAGAGGAGAGAGGGCCGGGAGGGGCCTGACATCTTGGCGTGCTGCGGACATCAAGACGTCCTCGACGGACACACTCGCTCTGCCCAATGCTGCCTGGTTACCTCGGGAGGACCGAGCTACAGTGCGTGAGAGCACTGTAGCATGCTCCAGAGCGCGAGCTCTACATGCCATGGCATTCTTTAAGTTCCATGGTCATGTCCCTTTGTGTCTAGGAGGTCTAGGTGGGGTAGAATAAGTGGGGAGAATCTTGGAGGCTCTGGAGGGGCATTGGAGTGAGGGAGGGGTGGAGAAAGAGTGAATTTGCTGCTGTCCAGAGGTGAAAAGTGGGGGTTTCACCCCTCAATTATTGAGTTGGGGAGGAGTGGAAGCTATTGGAGGTGGAATATGACTTGTGTAAGTTGTGGTAAAAAAATTAGGTGAAGGGGAAGAGTAAAAAGGGTCAAAATGATGGTTTTGGCAAAATGCCAGAAGGTGTTCGATGGTGTTCTGGGCAAGCAAAAGATTTCCCTCTAACTTGAGATTTAACAGGATAAAATAGAACAAGGAAATGTGGCTGGTCACCAAGTTTAAGACCATTTGAAGAAAGTTGCCAATGTAACTTTGGCAAACCCTAGAAATCAACAGAAATGGATTTTCCAAGATTTAGTCATGCAAATATATTCTCCTTCGTGCACCACTTGGTGTAGTCTCATCATTTGAGGATTTGAGCATGCCCACAAAAACTAGGATCAATAGAAGGCAGTTGGCAATGTAAAGTTGTTCAAAATTGGATCTGGTCAGAGGGGGTCTTGGGGCACTTTTGTGTACCAATATTATTTGGATGGGAATGAAACTTTGCAAGATCATCACATTATGCATATGTGACTTTATAGAATTTTCTTGGATTTATTTGAAAATATTTCAAATACTTGAAATGAGCAGAAATGGTTTTGGAGGTTTTGTCTAATATTTTGAACATGACCATGTTTTGAAACTCATATATATGGACAATATGTGTCCACTGAGCTTCCCTAAATTTTCTCAAATATTTTTGAAACATTAAAATAATTTTAACCTACTAAAGACCATTTTTGGCCTAAAAAAAGCTTTTAAATAAAATATAAAAATAACTTTTAAAATAATATTTTTTGTGGTTTTTGGGAGTCCTATATCTAATAGGAGTCAAATGTAATTTTTGAAAGATTTTTCACACCCTTAATTAAGTACTTGTAGTTCAAGTCTCTATTCAGGGGTTTTTGGAAAAACCTAATTTAGGAAATACTTTTTAGCCAAAATATTTTTGCTAGAAAATACTATTCTATCCTATACACATGGCATGATCATTGGGAAAAGTTTTGGATCAAGAGAATGAGTATAAGAGTTGGAGGATTTATTTGATTTTTAGAGCACTTGCAAACATCAGACAAAAATCCAATCAAGCAAAGTCCAAAACACTCAAAAGTTTTTGTCAAACTACATTTTATCATGACTTATTAGCTTAAGTGTTGTGGCATGAAAATCAGGGTGTGACAAACCTACTCCCCTTACAAGAATCTCGTCCCCGAGATTCCAAGACTAGGCACGGAAAGGAATACGAAAACTCAGATCTGGGGTACTCTTCACGTCCTCATGCTGCTTCTGCTTCCGTGTGGTTGCTCTGCTAAACCTTGAAATACTTGATGGTGTGGTTTCGTGTATGATGTTCCACTCGATCCAAGTTGCAAATGGGCCTCTGTGGTAGGTCAGATCAGGATGGAGGTCGATGGATCGATGATCGATGTTCTTGTAGAGATCAGTCTAGTTAGGAAGTTGGACACACCTCCGGAATTGTGATGCGTGGAAAATGTCGTGCACATCGGATAACCCAGGTGGCAACTCTAGCTGGCAGCTGTCTTCTCTTCATTGCGTAGTGATCCCAGAGGGGGTCGATTAAACCTTCGTGTGGGTTTTCCTTTGACATGGAGATGCTAGGTTCCTTTGAGAGAAGTGACCCATAGGTACACATGGTCTTCGACACGGAAGTTCACTTCTTGACGGTGGTGGTTGGTATAGTTCTTCCTCCTTGGCATGGTGGCCTTAAAATGTTCCTTAACCAGTTGAACGACTCTTATTTCGTCTTCCGGTAGACAAATATGCCACCAAATGAAAATGAAAACCAACTTGTCCAAGTACTCTATGAATACTTGTTCATGGGGTACCTAAAGTGGGTTGGGGCATTGATGGTGGTCACGGTTGAGTACTGACCAATGTCTTCTTGATCTAGAGCCAAAGGTTGTGGTCATGATCTGACCATGTTGTGGCTTGGTAGGGCTTAAGGGTTTCAAGGATTCTAGGGTGCGAGTGAATGTTTATCATCTTATCCTTGAGCACAGTTACTAAGATGCCAATTGTTCTATCTAGTACTCCAAACAAATCACCTTATACCACCGAAAGCTTCCTTTCGTATAGACCAACTCCAATTATCACTCATGCTATTCATATCCACATGACTCCCTAGAGGAGGTCTAAGAAAATCATACATGTCAACTATCCCCAAACTCATGTGTATGGCTATCCCTATGTAAAAATCCATGGGTAGAGCATACAAGCTGCTAAGATTGAATTAAACATAACAGTCGAAGTGCTCAGCCTATTCTTCCAAGGTCTAAGATAATGCATCTCTATCCTAAGGAAACACGTCTTATACCACTCCAAGATCTTGTTTCCTTCCTATGAATCAACTACAACAGCCCATTAACTTCCATCAATGACTACATAATTCATTAATTCTACAAATCCAATGTCTATGGTGTTCCACATGACCTTCTAATGCACTATAATCCTCAAATACTTGAAATGCTATCCTTACTATAGTCAGTCCACCAATTCCCATTATCATGATCTGATAAACTCCAATGTCAGCTTATATAGATCCCTAAATCAACTCTGACAATTAATCCAATCTCCTAGTTTATGGTCCACCTAGAAACGTGGTATCAAGATTGAGATCATCATTCTAAATCCAGTTTACTCCGCACCATGTAGATTTACTGATGTAGGGTAGAACCCTAGATGCCCGATCTTTTACGTTTGGAGGGGATCCTACGAAGAACGCGAAGAGCATGAGGGGAAACGAGGGGAAATCAAGGAGAAACACTAGAGAAAACACTCAACCAAAAAGATCAATCACACATCTGCTAGATTCTCGAAACACAATGAGATACACGATCTGAATCCAACAAGGGACGATACATAGGGTAACCGGTTCTTCTCCGAGAGGAGGCCTTGAGTTCTTCCCGTTAGGGGTCTTGAATCCAAGTGGATCTTCTCCGTAGAGGCACGATCTCTCTCGGAGGAGCAGACCCGGATGGATGAGCGAGGCTCTATCTCACAAATGAGCTATCACAATGCTGGCACTAGCTAGGAGGAGGGAGAGGTCTATTTATAGTCGTAGTACAAAAAGGGGCAGAATGAGGGGTACTTGGGCCTCTGGCCCGAAGCTGCACGCACATAGGCAGCACACGTCCGGTCTCTACCGATCGTCCGGTCGCTCGCGGAGGTCCGGACATCCGGTAGGGCGCGTACTTCCGCTAATTTCGTTATGTGATCAAGTTGTCAGACGTCCGTAGGTGGTCGGTCGTCTAGTCGCCAGTCGTCCGGTGACTTCGGTTTTCCGCTGAAATGCTTCGGGTGTGTATTTGCCAGTCGTCCGCTCGCTGGGCCGTGTCGCCTGGGACTTCGGTTGGATGGGCCTTCAGGCGCCGGTCATCCGGTCTAGATCGCATGTCTGCTGGATGGAGCGTCAGGCGCCGAACGTCCGGTCCTGGGCGGTCGTCCGCTCGCTGGAGCTTCTTCGGCGTCTCTTCTTCTTGTCCTTCACACTTGGTGTCCTCGCCGTCTTGGCCATTGGATGTAGCTGTTCCGTGGCCTTCTTCTAAGTACCTGATCACACATAGTGTTTCCGCTTGAGGTAGTAGCCATGTCTCATATGTAGAAAGGGGTAGTTTGGAAAGGAGCGAGTTCACCTTATCTTCGATAGCCTTTGCTCGAGCTTTTGTCATTGGTCCAAGTGGTATCGTGGGAGATGCAGATAAGTCCATGCGGATGATCGTGGGATGCTCCGCATAATCTCGCCCCCTTGGGAAGATCTGACCTCGGATCGAAAGCTTCATCACCATGGTATGGTGAGAGGTCTTTGACATTGAAGATGTCGCTCACGTTGTACTTGTTGCTTGGGAGGTCGATCTTGCAAGCGTTGTTGTTGTTGCGTGCTAGCACCTTGAAGGGTCTATCGGCTCATGGTAGAAGTTTGGACTTGCGTTCATTGGGTAAGCGGTCCTTGCGAAGGTGTAGCCACACAAGATCTCCAATGTTGAATATCATGGGTTGCTTGTTGATGTTGAGCTTGGTTGCGAGTCATTGTACTTGGCACTCGATGGTGTGCCTTGTATCTTCATGCAACTTCTTGAGGTAGCTTGCTCGTGCACTCGCGTCCATGTTGGTGCGCTCTTGTAGTGGAAGAGGTAGAATGTCCAATGGGGACAACGGGTTGAAATCATAGACGACCTCGAAGGGGGACTTTCCGGTAGTCGAATGTCTTGCGCGGTTGTAGGCATACTCGACGATGGGTAGGCACTCCTTCCGCTCTTTGATGTTCCTCTTGATCAACATGCGAAGTTGAGTGGAGAGTGTACGGTTCGTCACCTCTGTTTCGCCGTCGGTTTGAGGATGGTATGCCGAAGAGAACAAGAGCTTGATTCCAAGCTTGGCGCATAGAGTCTTCAAAAAGTAACTCAAGAACTTGACGTCGCGGTCCGAGACAATTGTCTTTGGCACTCCATGGAGGCGCAAGATTTCCCTACAAAAAAGATTTGCAATATGTGAAGCATCATCTATCTTGTTGCACTGAATAAAATGTGCCATCTTAGAGAATTGGTCCACAACAACAGACACGGAATCCTTTCCATTTTGAGTTATAGGCAAACCAAGTACAAAATCCATGCTAATGTCTTCCCAAGGTTGATAAGGAATAGGAAGAGGCATGTAATGGGATTGAGCTTTTGACTTAGCTTTGCGACATGTAGAGCATCGGTTGGTGAAGCGTGAGACGTCGCGGAACATCTTGGGCCAAAAGTAGTTCTTGGAGAGAGTGGCGAATGTCTTGTCGCGTCCAAAGTGTCCCATGAGTCCGCCTCCATTAGCCTCTTGCAAAAGGAGCAAACAAAGAGAGGACTCAGGAACGCAAAGTTTGTTAGCTCTCATAAAATAATCATCCTTGATGTAATATCGTTCCCAAGATGTATGCGTTAAACACTTGGCATAAGGAGTAGCAAAAGTAGGATCATGCGCATACAAGTGTTTTATGTGCTCAGAGCCAATGACATTCAATTTAAGTTTAGTGACAAGCATGCATATGCGGGAAAGAGCATCTGCCACTACATTTTCCTTACCCTTGATGTACTTGATGACATAAGGAAAAGACTCAATGAATTCACTCCATTTAGCGTGACGCTTATTCAACTTAGTTTGTCCTTTTAAGTACTTAAGTGTTTCATGATCGGTATGAATGATATTTTCATGAGGGCAAACATAATGTTCCCATTCACGCAAAACTCGCACTAAAGCATATAGCTCTTTGTCATAGATGGGGTAATTGAGTTGTGCTCCGGAGAGTTTCTCACTAAATTATGCTATGGGGTGCTTCTCTTGCGTTAACACACCTCCTATGCCGTTACCACTAGCATCACAATGAATCTCAAAAGGTTTGTCAAAGTTGGGTAATGCAAGCATGGGAGCATGAGTAAGCAAATTCTTAAGCTCATTAAATGCGGTATCTTGGGATGGTCCCCAAACAAATGGCGCATTTTTCTTACTCAAAGAATGTAAAGGTGAAGCTATGGTGCTAAAATCCTTCACAAATCTACGATAGAAACTAGCTAAACCAAGAAAACTACGCACTTGTTGCAAGTTGGTTGGTTGGGGCCAAGTTTTAATAGCATTGATCTTAGATTCATCTACATGAACACCCTTAGAAGACACTACAAAACCCAAGAAAACAAGCTTATCAACACCAAAAAGGCATTTGTCCACATTAGCATAAAGGCGCTCTTTCCTAAGGGTTTGCAACACGGTTCTAAGATGGGTGACATGATCTTCGAGAGATTTGCTAAAGACAAGAATATCATGACTCGCATGAAAGTATCGGGTGCTTCGGATAAACCCATTGGCATAACTAGCCATTCATATAAGCCAAATTGGGTCTTAAATGTGGTTTCCCTTCATCACCTTCTTGGATGCGTATTTGATAGTAGACACTATTAAGATCAATCTTTGAGAAAATGGCGGCTCCGCTAAGCTCATCAAGCATATCATCTAAGCGTGGAATAGGGTAACGATATCTGACGGTGATAGCATTGATGGTACAACAATCAGAAACCATGTGATAAGTATCGTCTTTCTTCGGAACAAGTATGACAGGAACAACACAAGGGCTCAAGCTTTCACTTACTTGACCGTTGTCGATGATATGTTGTACTTGCCGTTGGATCTCCTTAGTTTCCTCGGGGTTGACACGGTAGGGAGCCTTGTTAGGAAGAGGTGCTCCGGGGCTGAGGTCGATTCGGTGCTCAATGCCTCGTAGTGGAGGTAGACCCGACGGTAGCTCATCGGGGAAAACATCTTGGAATTCCTGCAAAATAGAAGAAAACACTAAAGGTAGATTGTGAGAGGTGTTAGTTTTTGGTGCCTCGTCCTTGCAAACAAGGACATAGTGCATAACACGTGATGGGTTCTCACACACTTCTCTCATCTCACTTTTGGTGGCAAATAGGACTAAGTGTTTCTTGTCGCTCATTGTGGAGGCACTCGATTTTGGCTTGTGGCACTCACTCTCTTTTGGGTGGGTCACTCTCTCACTCTTTTCTCCACGATGGGTGGCTTTCTTGCCGGCGATCACTTAACTTGGAGACAGAGATCGTAGCACATACTCCTTTCCTTTCATGTTGAAGCTATAATGATTGGTACACCCGTTGTGGATGACACCTGGTCAAATTGCCATGGTTGAACAAGAAGGAGGTGGCAAACAGACATCGGGACGACATCACATTCCAAAGTGTCTTATATGCTCCAATTTTGAAGGAGACTTGGATCGTATGCTCAACTTGTATAGTGATGGAATCGCTTAGCCATTTGACCTTGTAGGGGTGCGGGTGCTTCATCTTGACCAATTGGAGCTTGGAGCATAGTTCTTCACTTGCCAAGTTGTGACAACTACCTCCATCAATGATGACCTTAACGGACCTTCCATTGATGCCGGCCTTTGTGTGGAAGATGTGGCACCTTTGGTGTTCGTCTTGTTGATGTTGAAGAGTCAAGGCTTTGGAGACAATGAGAGCAGGGCTCGAATCCTCATCACAAAAGACTTGATCATCTTTATCTTCGTTCACGCGCCGGTGCATGGCCACTTGCTCAAGGGCTTCCATCTCCTCTTCACTCATGGAGTCATAGGTTTCGTCGTTGTTGAGGATCAAGGTGCGCTTGTTGGTACACTCAAAGGATTTGTGGCCTCGGCCGCGACAAGTGAAACACTTGATGGAGCTTGTCTTGACGGTCTCATCGGTTGGAGTAGATGATGAAGCACACGGCTTGAAGTTGCTTGTAGTAGAAGGAGGACGACTTGAGGTTATCGAAGTTTTCTTGTAACTCGACTTATCGCCGTTGCTTCTAGATGGCTTGGTTGAGGTAGAAGTTGTTGGAGTCGTTGAAGCTTGGGTGTTGGAGAAGCCGTAGCTCTTGGATGAGTACTTGGCGTACTTGATGTCATCTTGTACTTGACTTTCCGCTTTGGTAGCTTGATGCACGAGCTCAATGAGGTTGGAGTAGGTTTGGAAATCGACAATCTTCTTGATGGGATGATTGAGGCCATTCAAGAAACAGGCCATAGTTTGCTCATCATCTTCCGTGACATTGGCTCTTATCATGGGAATCTCCATTTCCTTATAGTATTCTTTAATGCTCTTTGTTCCTTGCTTGAGTAGTTGGAGTTTCTTGAAGAGATAGCGGTTGTAGTAGGTTGGAACAAAGCATGCACGCATGACATCTTTCATTTTCCCCCATGTGGTGATTGGTGGTTCACCTCTTGCTTCTCGATGCTCAAGGACTTGTTCCCACCATATGAGCACATAGTCTTGGAAGTCAAGGGATGCCATAGCGATCTTCTTATCTTCCTCATAGTTGTGCAAGCGAAAGATTTTGTCGACCTTCAATGCCCATGATAGGTACTCTTCGGGATCATTGCTTCCATTGAACTTGGGCATGGTGAACTTGAGCTTTCCATAGCATTGCTCTTCATTGTGTTGGGGTCGAGGGTGATGATGGCACCCTAGACGTGGAGGATTATCGACCTCATGTTGCTCTTGGTGTGGAGGGCTTCCATTTTCATCTTGCTCTTGATGAACTTGAGGTTGTGGAGGAGCTTGTCGAGCTTGTGGAGGAGCTTGAGGAACTTGTCGATGCACTCTTCCTTGGTAGCGTCGCTCTTGAATCTCTTTGTGAAGTGCTTCCTCGTGATTGCGCCTATCTCGGTTGCAGTTGGCAAAGGCTCGACTTGATTCTTGAAGGGCATGTTGCACCTCAAGAGCTTGTGCTTCATGTAGTCGTAGTTCTTGACGTTCAGCCTCGACGTCTTGTTCGTCTTGATGTTGTCGTGCTTGCTCTTCCTCTTAACGTTGACATGCTTGTGCGAAGGGGACTTGGTTTTGTCGATGACGATGTTCTTGCTCGTCAAATTTCTCCTATGGATGATTGCCGTGTAGAGGATTGCGAGAAGCTTGACGGTCTTGACGCGCGGCTTAACGTAGAGTGTTCGATGTTGGTGCACTTGAGCCAGAGAAGGTGTCGTCGGTGTGTCGACTCGAACGGCTTCGTCTTGAGGATGAAGAAGTGGAAGAACGGCGGTTCACCAACAAGGCATGAATCTCGTCCATTCTTGCATCGTTCTCTTGTTTGTGAGAGTTGAGCTTGTTCTTGAAGTAGTCTCTTGTTCGTTGCTCGGAGAGTCGCAAGTCGGTGGCGAGATTGTCGATGCGGTCAGTCATTGCTTGTTGCTCTTGATGCAAATCTCGTTGTGCACCGAAGAGGTGGCTCTTGGTGACGTAGGACAAAATGTCGTCGTCTTGTTCGATGAAGAGTGGGTTGGTAGAAGAACTTGGCCTATCCATCATTCCAAGCAAATATGTGAGTGGGAGAAACAGAAGAACTTATACCAAATGTACCTTGACCGATGTTGAAGATGGATCAATGATCACTCAAATGTGGACAAGGAAATAGCACAATTGGTACCAATTCTTGTTAGTTCTCACACCTACACAATTAAAAAGCTTATGGTGGAGCTCGGTTAGGATGGTGGCACAAATTTTGATGCAATTGTTAGTGAGCTTCAATAATATTGGAAAAGATGCACAAATTTGCAAATGCGACAAGTAGACCAATAGCAAGATGTCGTACATGGAAACACACATGCAAATAGATAAGTGGGGTCGTGCAACCAATGAATGAGCCAAAATGTGGAAACCACGAAAATGCTCTTCTTGCATAACACTAGAGAGCGCTAGCACGATTGCACAATAGGCGGATACGGAACTTGTGCACAACCTACTAGGCAAAAATGCAACGACTTCTATCCCAAGTATGCTATTTGTATGGTATTCCGATGGTATGATCCAAGATGATCGGATATGACAATCTTAATGTAGTATGATGCTATGGTTCTTTCTTAGAAGCTCTTTGCTTATCTTTCCCTCTTTGCTTAAAAGCTTGTTTAGCTCTTTCTCTTTTGAGATCTTTTCTCATGCAAAACATCACAAACCAATATAGCAATTGTGTATGCGATGACAACTTTGTGACACAATAGATGATATGAAGATATGCACCACTATGATATGGTATGTATGCTATGTGGAGTATGATCACTAATGTGCACACGTCACATTGCCGACAATACTCAAAGGCTAGTCTCGATGCGTAAGTAATGCAAAAGTAAGGCTATGTGGTTATCAACGCAAATGGCATGGAATAGACAAAGATGTCATTGAGGTTATCGCTGCGGTAGTCGTTTGTAAACATAGACGGTTGTTGGCGATGATGAGTCCTTGGCGAAGATGAGCGGTAGTGATGTTGATGTAGAACCGTACCTATATAGCCGAAACACAATAGGACACAGGAACCACAACTAAAATTCTCAAAGACCAAAACGGGTCAAAATCGTCATAGGTGGTAGCGGTGAGATCGAGCACGATGGCGGTGCTTGCGGAAAACGATGGTGGTATCGGAGTTTGCAAAAGGTGGTGGAAGGTGGATTGGTGGTGGTGGCCGAACTGAAATTTTTCAGTTTCGTCAAGGTTCGGCGGACGTCCGGTTGTCGGACGTCCAGTGGTCAGCGGACGTCCGCTGCCTGGGTGAAACCAGGCACGGGATGAACACTCGAGTTCGTGGAGGAGGAAAGTGGAGAGCTCAAATCTGAGCGATTTTGTGGATGGAAATGGTGGAGAAGATGGGGGAAAGCTAGATCCACATGTGGAAAAGCAAATCCATGGATCAAATCCAACTAAACTTTATCACACCAACAAATCACAACAAAAATTTGGGGCTATTTTTGGTGGGGATTTTCAGATTAGGACGAAAAACAACAAAATCAAGCTAGAAAACAAAGAATAGGGGCTCCAAAAACATGATCAACGTGGCTCTGAGACCAAGATGATGTAGCGTAGAACCCTAGATGCCCGATCTTTCACGTCTGGAGGGGATCCTACGAAGACCGCGAAGAACACTGGGGGAAACAAGGGGAAAGCAAGGAGAAACACAAGAGAAAACACTCAACCAACAAGATCATCACACATGTGCTAGATTCTCGAAACACAATGAGATACACGATCCGAATCCAACAAGGGATGATACATAGGGTAACCGGTTCTTCTCCGAGAGGAGGTCTTGTGTTCTTCCTGTTAGGGGTCTTGAATCCAATTGGATCTTGTCTGTAGAGGCACGGTCTCTCTCGGAGGAGCAGATCTGGATGGATGAGCGAGGCTCTATCTCACAAATGAGCTATCACAACGTTAAACCTAGCTAGGAGGAGGGATAGGTCTATTTATAGTCGTAGTACAAAAAGGGGCGGAATGAAGGGGTACTTGGGCCTCAGGCCCAAAGCTGCGCGCACATAGGCAGCCGACGTCCTGTCGCTCATGGAGGTCCGGACGTCCGGTAGGGCTCGTACTTCCGCTAATTTTGTTCTGTGATCGAGTTGTCAGACGTCCCATAGGTGGTCGGTCGCGCGGCCGCCGGTTGTCCCATGACTTCGGTATTCTGCTGAAATGCTTCAGGTGTGTAGTAGCCGGTCGTCCGGTGCGGCCGGTCATCTGCTCGCTGGGCCGTGTTGTCTGGGACTTGGGTTGGCTGGGCCTTCAGGCGCCAGTCATTTGGTCCGGATTGGACGTCCGCTGGCTGGAGCGTCAGGCGCCAGATGTCCGGTCCTGGGCGGTCGTCCGCTCGCTGGAGCTTCTTCGGCGTCTCTTCTTCTTGTCCTTCACACTTTGTGTCCTCGTCATCTTGGCCATTGGATGTAGCTATTCCGTGGCCTTCTTCTAAGTACCTAATCACACATAGTGTTTCCGCTTGAGGTTGTAGCCATGTCTCATGTGTAGAAAGGGGTAGTTCGGAAAGGAGCGAGTTCACCTTATCTTCGATAGCCTTTGCTCGAGCTCTTGTCATTGGTCCAAGTGGTGTCGTGGGAGATATAGATATGTCCATGGGGATGATTGTGGGATGCTCCGCATCACTTACTCTGCATCTATACTCCACTAGGATCACCTATTAAAAATCCAAATCTCATGTACAACAAGAATTCCTACAGGTTTCCCCCAAATCAATATTGTAATGTCAACTATCTCCTAGCAATATCCCATGGCTAAGTCGAATCCTTACACCTCCAAGAATTTCTGCTTGCGATCATAATTTTCCTACGAAATCCAATTTACTCAGGGGCAATGAAAGTTATGCAACCAATATCACTCTATCAGGTAAAAAGTGTCTCGTCGTCCATCTCAAGAAATTAGAAGCAGTACAAGCTAGAAGACAATGCAAGATGCAACCTACATCACACTCCCAAGTTAAATGTGTCTTATGGGTAACTGACTGTTGCAGGTATAAGTCGTAAGCTACGCATATGCAGTTCAACAAAATATGAAGCAATACAAACTAGACATCCTACGGAACACACAACCACATATAACAGTTCCACGTTAGAGCAAGCACCTATGATTGTGGAATAGGGGAGATGTGCTCACCATCAACACAACTACGTTGACCGTCCAACCTTGTGTTGTCTTGCGAATCTTGTTGGGAGGATGGCGGAGTAGAATCTGTAGGGACCCTCTGTTTGAGTGGCTCCGAAGGACCACCATCATCCACTTTCCTACTAATTTCCTTCAACTGTATTGATTTTGCATTGTGAAGTCAAACCGATGAGAAAAAGGAATAAAATTCGCTCTTCAGGACTCATTCATGCATGATACTGACGAACACTACTTTGATGAAAGGCAAACACATGATACGAGGATGGAATATGTATGAAAAACAGGACGGCGTGACATATTCACACCTATGATGTGGTAACTAAGAAGAAGGCATTTCAACAAATTAGAAGCACTGCAAGCTAGACACCATATGAAAGATGCAACCAATATCACTTTGCCAAGTTCAAACTGTCTGGCGTTTCAACCAATTAGAAGCAGTACATGCTAGAAATCATATGCAAGATGCAACAAATATCATAGTGGCAACTTAAAGGTGCCTTAGCATAAGTGACCGATGCAGGATATTCAAGAACAATAGTCTGATGTAAGAACATGGTGTGATCAGATATAGTATGTTCTAGAAAAAAGGAACATGTGTCATATTCACAGGCATTATGTGTAAAGTAAGCAGATGCAATTCAACAAAGTTAGAAGCAATACAAGCTAGACATCATACGCAACATGAAACCACATATAATAGTGCCAAGTTAGAGCAAATACCTGTGATGGTGGAGTAGGGGAGATGTGCTCATCATCTACACAACTACGTTGACTATCTAGCCTTGCGTTGTCTTGCGAATCTTGTTGGGAGGATGGCGGAGTAGAATCTGTAGAGACCCTCTGTTTAAGTTGCTCGGAAGGGCCACCATCATCCAATGCCTTAACAATTTCCTTCCGCTTTACTGATTTTGCACTGTGAGGTCAAACCAACAAGAAAAAGGAATAAAATTCGCTCTTCAGAACTCATTCATGCATGATACTGACAAACACTACTATGATGAAAGGCAAAGTCATAATACGAGGATGGAATATATACAAAAAACTGGACAGCTTGACATATTCACACCTATGATGTGGTAACTAAGCAGAAGGCACTTCAACAAATTAGAACCACTGCAAGTTAGACACCATATGGAAGGTGCAATCAATATCACTCTGCCAAGTTAAAACTGTCTCGTCATAGGTGGCGTTCATCAAACTAGACACACTACATGGTAGAAATCATATTCAAGACGCAAACCAATATCACAGTGCTAACTTAAAGGTGTCCCCTCATAAGGGACTGATGATGTCGACGTTCTGGGAACCAGGGTACCCGGACTTGCCTGCCTGAGGCCCACGATGTGGCTCCATCGACGGCCTGGTACGACCCACTTTCAGCGACGATGAGACAAGACCCTCGCCAGGGGCCAAGCCTCGTGAGGCGGACGACATCAAGACCTCCTGAAGGAGCGCCCCCCAGGCAGCCTCCTGAGGAGCGGAGATTTCTATGAACGCACACACCTCATGAGGCTGAGGTGACGCCAGCCATGATGACCAAGGCCAGGCGCCTGCCAGCGGGCACATAGCGGCAGGTTTCCTCTTTGGTGCTAAGGAGGCAAGCGCAGGTGCAGAGTCCCTAAGGAATCAACTAAAGGTTGCCGTTTGCATGCAACAAGATCAGGGCCGCCAGAACGGCAGGATGGATGTCATCGCCAAGCCCACCATGATGTCACGATCAGAAGCTTTGCAGGCGAAGACAACCATTCATCAGGATAAGATGTACTACTTGTCTCCTTTCAAAATTGGCCACTGTGGGATCCCTTCCCGCCTATGTTTTGAGGGAAGAGGACCGGGGCCACTATAAATATAGCCTAGACACCACCATAGAAGAGATAGGACCCCCGGAGACCAAATCCCTAGAGCTCAGTGCAAGAACAAGCCTCCTGAGGCTGTTCTTCCCCTTGTAGTAGTTCATCCTCAGCACTCGCGAGGCTAATCCACCACAAAGCAGGAGTAGGGGTTTACACCGCAAGGTGGCCCGAACCTGGGTAAACTGTCGTGTCTACTTCCTTCCTGTTCATCGTGCTAGGCCATGAGAGCAGTGAGTAGATCGGCTAGAGAGGTTGAGTTCTTCGCACATGCCCCAGAGTTCAAATGTAACACCCCGAGTCCGATGCGCCAGGTGGCCTCCAATTATTCGCCATCATTGCCATGTCATTCGCTTGTGTGTTGCACTTTGCTATGTCATCATGTGCATTTCATATGCACGTTTCTCAAAACTTGCATTTGTTCGTAGTTGCCCATTTCCCAGTTCTCTCTGTTGTCCGTTCTGTGCACAGACACACTCGCACGTGCCCGTCGCACCTCCTAGATCTTGTTTCGTGAGCAAGAGAAAAACGTTCTCGGAATGGGCCGAGAGTTGACGAGTGGTCTTGGTACATCACTAGTAGACCGCCTGTCAATTTCGTTCCATTTGGAGGTTGTTTGCTGCCCCAATAGTTAACCGCGTTAACCGCTGGACCCCGTTATATTTACAGCCCAAGACCCCTCCACAGCAGCCCACTAGCCCATCGAAACCCCCTCCATGTTCATCTTCGTCGGATCACGATCGTGTGGGCGAAAACCGCACCTAAATAGCCCTCTCCTAGCTCCCTCTACCTATATATAAGCCGCTCCCCTCCAATTTTCGGGCAAACCCTAGATCAAATCCTCCTCGTGTCACCGGACAAGCCCACCCCGCCATCGGACATGTCCATCACCACTCGCAGCCAACCCCGCACCGCCATGTGGCTCCCTGCGCCTCCCCGCCGCCGCGACCGACGGAGCCCGCAGCCGCCCCGCCCCCGAGCCGAACCAGGCTGCCTCGCGCCCGCGCCCCCGCTGGCCTCCTCCACCGTCCATCGCGGAAGCTGCCGCCCCAGTGCTGCCGACCACCTCCGCCATCCCACGCCTCCTCAACCACACCAGCTGGTGAGCCTCGGCGCACGCATTGCCTCCCCGCAGTGGGTCGGATCCCGCTCCCGCCGGAGCCCCGCCTTCGTCCTTGACGCACCCTGATCTTGTCGGAGCCGCCAGATCCGGCGAGGGCCGGAGTGCTCCTTGCCGCCTCGCCCAAGCTCGCGTCCCTGCTTCCGGATCCGCCCCATCCCGTGCCTTCGCGCCCGTCACCGGCGTCGTCCCCGCTGCCAAGGTCGCTGGACCTCCCCTCGCCTTAATCGACCTGCCTCACGCCGCCGCCCGTCGCCCGTGTGACCCCGCCAGGTAGTCCCCACCATCAGCAGCCGCCCGAACCGCCTCCGTCGCTGGACCGGACTGGCCCCGTCCGAACCGACTGGTCCGAGCAGACCGGCCCGGTTCAACCCGCCAGCGAGCCACGCCTGAACCGCCCCGAGCCGACCGCCAGCATGCTGTTGACCGTGCACCCGCGCATCCCTCCATCCAAACAGCGGTTGGGACCTCATTGTCTGGCTAAACCAACCGGTCCACTTTTCCTGATGTGAGAAACGTCCCGTCCTGGATTCTTTTAACAGCATGTGTGCATGTTTGCCATGTCATAACTTTGTGCATATTGCTCCGTTTTGCGTGCATGATATGTCAGAATGTTCATCTCTTGATGCTGTACATGATGTTTGCATTTGAATTCATGTTACTGTTCATATTGATGATTTAATCTTTGTCACAAAATTGCTAAGTGATATAAACTGCTGAAATCAGTTGTCTGTTAACATCATTTAGGCATCTTATGAGTGATGTAAGTTTGTCCCTATTGATCCTATGGTGATGATCTTGATGTGCAAATGTTCTGCCCTTCGTTATCCACTTGCTGAAGCTATTTGATTTCTTATTTGAGTCCATATAGATATCATAATCTCTGTTGCAAAAGTGCTTGCTGGTGTTAAATGCTGAAAACTATTATAGTTTGTCATTTTATCTTTTTATATCGTTTTTTGTGTTTTTCTTTGGAGCATGATGCCCACATGTTTTAGGAGCATAATCATGCCATCTTTGCAGCGGTAAAATCCATTTATTTTGGTATGCCCTGTGGTGAGTGTCACAAGCTTGTGAAGTGGTCTACTTGCTGTTAATGTTCTGATAAGTCTGATCTGTCATATCATGATGCCATGTTTGCTTTGATGCTACCATCAAATCCATGCATAATCTGGAGATGCCTAGTTGACATATTTTGATTTCTATATTATGATCTATCATGTTATGCCATTTTATGCGTCACATAAGTCCTGTGGCATATGTTTTCATTGCCATGGACATGCCTAAATGATGTTCCAATTTTTTGTTAACTTCATGCTTCCATGTTGTGAGCTTGATATTAACTAATCTATGCCTCTTATAGAGATGCTACAATTACATAAATTGAAGTATGCTATTAGTAATATGTTCGGAGTGCAAGGTTGATAATTTTGGACTTCATATGACTCAGTTCCTAGCTTGCAAACATGCTACGATGATGTTGCTGTTTTACACTTGCTAAAACTGTTACAACATTCAAACTTGTCTTGATGGTTCCCACTAATCCATGAGCCATATGCCTATGATGCGTTGATGTTATTTTCTCTTTGTTATGTTGCATCTGGTTCCATGCCCTTGGTTGCTATGTATAGTTGTTGTAGCATCTTTGTTTCTTGCCTCCAACATGCCATCATGTTAACTCTGCTAATGCATATGCCCTGTTTTTAACTGTCATAATCTGTGTAATCAAGTTGCTTTTTGCATTGATCATCTTGGATTAATCTTGATGCCTATGAACCTGGACCTTATTGATATTTGAAGTATGTTATCTGTTCTTGTAGTGCATATCATGCTTGTGCTCATATGTTTGTTGTAGCATGTTTTTTTGATGATTGCAAAGTGCCTAGTTGCTGTTTTGGGCAAACTGTTGTCATATCTTGTTTGGAGTGTATATGTTAAACCATTGCTCCATTTTGAGCACGCTCTATATGAAACTTGCTTAGAATTGCATGTATTTTCATAATATTTTGTTGGATCCTTGTTTTGGAGTGTTTGTGATTGTGTTTTGCTTGCTTTTGCATCAATGCCATGTTTAACTTGTTTTGCTCATATCTTATAGGTCGTAGTTCCGAATTAAATGAACTTTATATGTAACTTGATTGGAAAATTTTGTAGATCAACATGGTGCATCTTAACTTGCTTTTTAACAAATCACACATAATGTGTTATTCATATCTGGACCAATTTCAAAATTTGCATATGAGGACTTACCGGAATTGTTATATGTTTTTTCCGGCCTCATTTAAACTTGCTTTGATGTGTGATCTTGTATGCATCATCTCTTGCCATGAGTAGCATCAGATAGCCTTGCCATGCATCATAATTGGTTGAGCATCATACCATGTTTATCTGTTGTGTGTTTACCATGTTGTTTGCTTCTTTCCGGATGTGCTTCTTCTCGATAGTTCCTATTTTGTTGCGATCGTGAGGATTCGTTCGACTACGCTTGGTTCGTCTATGCTCGTTCGTCTTCTTCATGGACTCGTTCTTCTTCCTAGCGGGATTTCAGGCAAGATGACCGTTACCCTGGATCTCACTACTATCATTGCTATGCTAGTTGTCTCGATGTTATCGCTATGTTGCGCTACCTGCCACTTGTTTATCAAGCCTCCCTATATGCCATGAAACAACCTCTAACCTTTTCCACAATCCCAGTAAACCATTGTTTGGCTATGTTACCACTTTGCTCATCCCTTCTTATAGCATTGCTAGTTGCAGGTGCAGTTGCAGGTTGTTCCATGTTGGGACATGGATATCTTGGGATATCACAATATCTCTTATTTTAATTAATGCACATATATACTTGGTAAAGGGTGGACAACTCAGCCTTTTGCCTGGTGTTTTGTTCCACTCTTGGCGCCCTAGTTTCCATCATACCGGTGTTATGTTCCTTGATTTTGCGTCCCTAACACGGTGAGGGTTTATGGGCCCCTCTTGAAAGTTCGCTTTGAATAAAACTCTTCCAGCAAGGCCCAACATTGGTTTTACCATTTGCCTAATAACAACTAAAAACTTGCATAGGGACCTGTCGGCCCCTAAGGTCTCTTAATCAACCCCCCCGGGCCAGTGCTCCGCATGAGTGTTGGTCCACCTACCTAGCAGTCGGCGGTGCCTTCTCGGGGCAACTCGATGGTATTTTGTCTACCGCCCACTTTGCATAGACGGTGTTGTTGTCACGCCCAATATGCGATACTATCCTAAAGAGACTCGAAGGTCCCACCAAGGATAGAACCGCATATTAAAACGCTTTTGCAAGGTGGATGTCATTACAATAACATTACATAATAGATGGGGATACATACAAGAGGCATACAATGCCACATGAATACAACATCACAATACAAAAGAGCATCATCCGACTATGGATGAAACACAAACAGAAACTCAAACGACATCCACCCTGCTAGCCCAGGCTGCCGACCTGGAACCTATCCCCTGATCGAAGAAGAAGTAGAAGAAGAACTCCAAAACAAGCAAACATCACTCTCGCGTCATGATCATCGCATAACCTGTACCTGCAACTGTTATTGTAGTAATCTGTGAGGCACGAGGACTCAGCAATCCCATTACCATGGGTATCAAGACTAGCAAAGCTAAATGGTAAAGGAAGGGGTAAAGTGGTGAGGTTGCAACAGCGACTAAGCATATATGGTGGCTAACATACGCAAATAAGAGCGAGAAGAGAGCAAGCGGAACGGTCGTGAAGCTAGTAATGATCAAGAAGTGATCCTGAACTCCTACTTACGTCAATCATAACCCAAAACCGTGTTCACTTCCCAGACTCCGCCGAAAAGTGACCATCACGGCTACACACATGGTTGATGCGTTTTAATTCAGATCTGGTGTCAAGTTATCTACAACCGAACATTAACAAATTCCCATCTGCCTATAACCGCAGGCACGGCTTTCGAAAGTTTAATACCCTACAGGGGTGTCCCAACTTAGCCCATGATAAGCTCTCGCGATCAACGAAGGATATACCTTCTCTCAGGAAGACCCGATCAGACTCGGAATCCCGGTTTACAAGACATTTCGACAATGGTAAAACAAGACCAGCAAGACCGCCCGATGCGCCGACAATCCCGATAGGAGCTGCACATATCTCGTTCTCAGGGCAACACTGGATGAGCAATCCGTACAACTAAAACCAGACCTCAAGTTTCCCTGAGGGGGCGCTGC
>NC_057804.1:314496625-314499513 GCF_018294505.1 Triticum aestivum | reverse complement strand
GTAGGTGGTGGTGAGGCAAAGGGTAAAACCAATGTTGGGCCTTGCTGGAGGAGTTTTATTCAAAGCGAACTGTCAAGGGGGTCCCATAAATCACCCGACCGCGTAAGGAATGCAAAATCCGGGAACATAACACTAGTATGACGGAAACTAGGGCGGCAAGAGTGGAGCAAAACACCAGGCATAAGGCCGAGCCTTCCACCCTTTACCAAATATATAGATGCATTAATAATATAAGAGATATTGTGATATCCCAACCAAAATCCTGTCCACCATGGAGCAATCTTCAACTTCACGTGCAACTAGCAACGCTATAAGAGGGCTGAGCAAAGCGGTAACATAGCCAAGCAACGGTTTGCTAGGAAGGGTGTCAAAGGTTAGAGGTTCATGGCAATTTGGGAGGCTTGATGAGCAAAAGATAGGTAACGCAGCATAGCGATAGAACGAAGCAACTAGCATAGCAATGATAGTAGTGAGATCCAGGGTAGCGGTCATCTTGCCTGAAATCCCGCTAGGAAGAAGAACGAGTCCATGAAGAAGATGAAGCCACGAAGACGAACCAAGCGTAGACGAACGAATCCTCACGATCGCAACGAAACGGGAACTATCGAGAGAAGCACACAACATAGTAAACACACCACACATGAATATGACATGATGCACAAACACGTATGATGCATGGCAAGGCTACATGAAGCTACTCATGGCAAGAGATGATGCAAACAAAAGCAACACATCAAGACAAGTTTAAATGAGGCCGAGAACAACATATAACAATTCTGGTAAGTCCTCATATGCATATTTCGAAATTGGTCCAGATCTGAATAAACCTTATGTTCAAGTTGTTAAACAGCAAGTTAAGATGCACAAAGATGATTTACACGAAATTCTAGTCAAGCTACATATAAGGTTCATTTAATTCGGACCTACGGCCTAGAAGATATGAGCAAAACAAGTTAAACATGGCATTGATGCAAAATGCATCCAAACATCAAGCAAACACCTCAAAACAAGGATGCAACATGATAATATGAAACTACATGCAAAATCAATCAAGTTTCATATAGAGCACACTCAAAACGGAGCAACGGTTCAACACACACACACTATACAAGTTATAGCAACAATCTGTCCAAAACAGCAACTAGGCATATTGCAAGCATCAAAACAATATGCTACAGCATCTCAACATGAAAACAAAAGACATGGGAATGATGTACAGGTAAAGCATAACAAAACATGAACACTGAGCTATCTCCAGAAACTAATAGAACATGCTCAAACACACATGGCAAGATTGCAAATAATATCAGTTTAGGACTTTGCAGAAATAACATCAGGTTGCAATTTTTAGAGCTATCAAACAACATGTTACAGGAACTTATCATGGCAAACAAAAGCATGGCATGAACCTACTAAATTCATAGATCAAATGTCCTTTACTGACCATGAGCCAAAAAGGATCAGAAAATATGATGGCACCCATGTAAACATGGCAAGTTATATTACAGATTCAAACATGGCAGGAACAACAATAAGAAGGCATGTTTGTGAGCTTGAGCCACTCACCACAGAGAAATACATGGCATGGCAAGGCAACAAACAGTAAGAAGACATATTTATGAAGCTAAGCATGGCAAGAGCAAGTTCATATGGTGGATGTATCACTAATAACAATCATGGTAACAACTGAACTTAATGTTAACAGGCTGACAGCAACATTATTTAGCAACTTTGGAGCAAGATTATAACAAGCTACAGCAGGCTATAAATGCAACCAGGGGCATGGATGGATAGAGCATAACATGTATAACAAAACACCCTTAGTGAACATCTCCAGATTATGCATAGAATAACTTGTAACAGCAGGTTTACATAGCATCACGAAATAACAAATTCAGCCTAGCAAAACAGTAACAGCAAGTACACTACTTAACAAGCTCGATTCACTCACCACAAGTCATTGCATGACAAGACAAGCATAGCATCAGCAAGAAGACATGTTTATGAAGCTAACCAAGGCAAGAACAAGTTCATAGCATGCAAGGATCAACTACAACAACCTCGGTAAAATTGAATAACATGTAAACAATCTACCGGGAAACATTTTGTAGCAAAAGTAGAGCAAGTAAATGACATGCTAGACTACTCCATAATTGCAAACAGGGGCATGAATGGATAGAGAATAACCATATGTTCAAAACATCCTTACTGAAGTATCTCAAAATATGCATGGATCTCTCTGTAGCATCATGTTTACATGGCATCAAAATAACAGCAGAACGGGGACTAAAATTAGCAACACTACGAAGCCTAGTTTGCATGCTTGTGCTACTAACCACATTGATCAAAAAAATACATGGCATACATCCCTTTAAATATGGCATGAGATAGATCAAAACACATGTAGACATCAACCTCATAGGATGCACATATCAAACATGGCAAAAATGACAAATGAGCATGTTATAACAGTTTCAGCAGATTAACATCACATAGCACTCTTGCAACGATGATTCAGGCATCAAGATGAGCTCAAATGAATATGATGCAATGGAATGAAATGAATTACTCATTGAGGCGAACAATTTGACATATTACACACACGAAACGGAGCAGTATGCACAGAGTTATGATGCGATGAACATGGCATGATAATATGCAAAACACAGAGTTATGATGCGATTTTTACCCCGCGAAAAACTGGACGAAGATGTTCCGGGACGGAGGGATCCGAGCGCGGGGAGGCGTTTGGTTCGCGGGCCTGGTGGATCTGATCCACCCGACTAGATCCGAAACGGCGGCGGCGGCCGGAGACGACGGCGAGGTCGCCGGACATGGCGGGGCGGCGGGTCCGGCCGGACCTCGCCGGATCCGGCCCCGGCGGAGGC
>NC_057804.1:314455321-314496013 GCF_018294505.1 Triticum aestivum | reverse complement strand
GCGGTGGGGAGAGAGAGGGCACGGGCTAGGTGAGGTGGCGAAGCCGGATTGGCTGCGGGCGGCGGCGGGGTGACGTGACGACCGGCGATTGGCTGGAGCGACGTGGCGGCGGGCGGTGGACGCATCCGACGTGGAGGCGTACATGTCCGGTGGCGGGGAGGAGTTTGGCTAGGGTTTGATCTGCGTTTTGGACGGGGAGGAACACATATTTATAGATTCTGGGAGCTAGGAGAGTCCAAATGAGGCACGGTTTTCGGCCACGCGATCATGATCGAACGGCAGAGAGCATGGAGGGGGTTTGGATGGGTTTTGGGCCACTTTGGAGGGGTGTTGGGCTGCAAGGAGAAAAGGGGGTTTCGGGCTGCGCGGTTAACCGTTGGAGTATCAAACGACCTCCAAATGGCACGAAACTTGACAGGCGGTCTACCGGTGCTATACCAAGGCCGCTTGGCAAGACTCGGTCCATTCCGAGAACGTTTAACACCCACTCACAACACGAGACAAAAGGGGAACGCCGGAGGGCATAGGAGTGCCGGATTACAAAACGGGCAACGGGGAAAATGCTCGGATGCATGAGACGAACAAGTACGCAAAAAGAGATGCACATGATGACACGATAAAATGAAACATGAAAGCAAATGACATGGCAACGACGACGAATAACTGGCGGACACCTGGCGCAACGAATCCGGGGCGTTACAGTTGTCCTGAGAACGAGATACGCGCGGCTCCTGTCACGGTATGGACGCACCGGGTGGTCTTGCTAGTTTTGTTTTACCATTGTCGAAATGTCTTGTGCACCGGGATCCCGAGTCTGATTGGATGTCCCGCAATGGAGGATTGTCTCCGCGGGTCATGAGCTTGTCATGGGCTAAGTTGGGACACCCCTGCAGGGTTTAAACTTTCGAGAGCCGTGCCCGCGGTTATGTGGCAGATGGGAGTTTTTAATATCCGGTTGTAGAGTACTTGACACTAGACTCGAATTAAAATACACCAACCGTGTGTGTAACCATGATGGTCTCTTTTCGGGTGAGTTCAAGAAGAGAACAGGGAGGGGTTATGTTTGAACATAAGTAGTTCAGGATCACATCGTGATCATTACTAGTTTGCGATCGTTGCGTACCTTCTCATCTTATTCTTGTACTCGTAAGATAGCCACCATACAATGCATAGTCGCTTGCTGCAACCTCACCACTTATCCATTCCATTCCCATTAAGCTTTGCTAGTCTTGATACCCATGGTAATGGGATTGCTGAGTCATCATGGCTCACAGATTACTACAACAACAGTTGCAGGTACATGTAATGCGGTGATCTGATGTGAGAGCGATGTTTACTTGTTTTGGAGTTCTTCTTCTGCTTCTTCGTTGTTCAGGGGATAGGTTCCTGGTTGGCAGCCTCGGCTAGCAAGGTGGATGTCGTTTGAGTTCTTGTTTGTGTTTCATCCATAGTCAGATGCTGCTCTTATGTACGATGTTGTTGTATTCTTGTGGCATTGTATGCCTTTTCTATGTATCCCCATCTATTATGTAATGGTACGATTTAATGATATCCACCTTGCAAAAGCGTCTCCAATATGCGGCTCTATCCTTGGTGGGACCTTCGAGTTCCTCTCTGATAGGGTCGCATATTGGGCGTGACAAGTTGGTATCAGAGCCTCGACCGACCATAGGAGCCCCCTTGATTGTTCATAGTTTGGTCGTAGTCGAGTCTACACTACAAGGATACCCCCTATAAAGCAACACATATTCTACATCGTTTTGACTATTCGTTGCAAAATTCATAGTAGATACGCATATAAGCGGTGTAGCATATGCGTTGTAGACTTGCAGCTCGTGGCCCTGTTCGTGGTGCAACAGATCTTATATGTTGCGAGGTATTGGTTGCAAATTGTATTTATTATAATACCCAAATATACATAACTAAAAAAATCAGCACAAAAATAAATTAATTAGACACGCCCACACACATAATCAATGTGGCGCGAAAATATTTCTTTTAGGGATATGTGGCGCAAAAATCTGTGCTAACCGACCGAGCAAAACCAAATTGCACGGAGTCCACCACTTTTATTCTCCGATCTAGATTGATATTCTCCTTCAAGTCCGGATCGATCTAGGTCTACTACGACACAAATCGATCATCCAATCTCCTCTCGCAGAGCGGGAAGGCTGGAAGGCGGTAACTGCCCGGGGAGTGGCGGGAAGGCGGAGACAGATAGGGGAGAGGTGGCTTTGCGTGTAGCGAAGAAGGTAGAAGCAGCGTGGCCGCGGCAGGAAGGCTGCAAGTCGTCTGCTACCATCCCCTACTCCTCTGCCCGCCCCTCCAGCCTGCCCACCGGCGGTGCTCTACTCCTTCGGCCACCCATCTTCTCCTTCACTATGTACGACGGCGAGACTAACCTCCGAGGTAACCCTCTTCCTCCCTCGTTCCCATCTCCTCTCATCCAGTGAGCTACTTGTGGGCACCTGAGACATGGCCGTGGGATGTAGGGGGATTTGGTAGATGATGAAGGGGATGGATCGTCAGATTGGAGAGATGGATCCACCCCCTGTCTTTGTGATCAAATCATTTGAGAGAGAGAGAGGAGCTTCAGGCTTGTTACAGTTTCAGAGATGTACTGTACCACTAGGGCTATGTTCAGCTGTTTGGGATTTGTTCCCAATAGGGAATTAATCACCATGGGGTTTGTGTGAAACCTCTGTTTGTCAATCTAATCTCTGTTGGGGTTTGACCCATATCCCTCTTAATCCCCGTCGACTCCATTGTTGTTCGGTTGGTCAGGGATTGAACTAAATTTGCACAGGAATATAGTTTAAATGTTGTACTAAGTAAACATTCATATCTGAATTCAGTTTGTACAAGGAATGTTTAAAATATTCAGAAAATGTAGTGTAAGCATTGCAGTGAGTAAACATTCATCTCTGAAACTAACAATTAGGTTCTATTTCTAATGTGAGTAAACGTTCAGGGAATGTATTCTTCCTCCCTTCTATTTCTAATGCGACCCCTTACTGTCATATCCATTGTGAAAACATTTAAGTTCTAGTTTTAGTACATAGTAAGTCAACACAAGTGAGCATAATCAGAACAAGGACCCTACCTGTAACATAATAGGAACATATATGTTTTAATTCTTATAAAGCAAACACACAAGAGTCTCTAAAAAATATAACAGATGTCTGCTAAACTTAACGACGACTTTAGGAATCTTTATCGAGTAGTACTCTCAATCCAGTGTTGGTTTTTCTATCCAAATTTTCATATGTTAAGAGTAATACTTGGACCTATCTCCAATTTGTTGGAGTACATACACTTATGTCATTTGTTGACAAGAAGATTATATCTACTTCAGAGTATTTTCTGAAACACAGGTGGAAAATAGTTTGAAAATGCACAAAGATGCACCTTGATTAAACCTCTTCTTAACTTCCATTTGTTTTCCTTAACATGTGAATGCCTCTCTATTTCCTTGAAGATCAATGCTTCTATTTTATTTTTGCTCGAGTGTTTGTTGTGTTCAGCTCAGCTCAGTTCATTGCCGGTTTCAGTTAACCAAGAAAGAAAAAGGAAATCCTTGACTTTTTGTGTATATTTCGTATGTCATATGTTCAAAATATTTTTTCTTTTAGTGAATTGTTAGATCAAAGGATTCAAATTTGTACAACATGGTTCCAGGTGTTTGGGAATAGTTGAACTTTGGCAGCTGCTGCTCGTGTTGTATCATGATGGAAATTCAGTCCATCAGCAATTGAATTCGACTATTTGAACATGCTAGCTGCTGTCATAGAAGAGGTGAAGGGTAGTTATACTGTTTACTGCTTGTGATGTACTATGTGTTCACAAATTTTACATAGATGTATTATGTGTTCACAAATTTACTTTCATTCTGTTACGCTGGACACAATACCACAATAAAGGTCAGCTTCCAGTGTGATTCTGTTATTTACATTCTTAGTATCATTGCCACAACCTATGTCGTTTTGGACATGAAAGTTACTACTCTACTGCTTCTGCATGCAGGTTTGATGGATAAAGAAAGTCGCCGATCTAAAAATGTGGAGCCTAGATGAAGTGATGAATTCATTACTGTTATTTGCTATTTTTTATTTTATGTCCATGTACTTTATAATTTGGACAAGAAGATTTGTAGGTGTGACTGCCCTAAAGTGTCTGTACTTGATCTCAAATACGTTGGTGTTGGTTGTTCTGTTTCCTAAACATTCTTACACATGTTACTGTTAAAGAAAAACATTCTTACACATGTTCATATGTACCTACATCCGGGTTGTTGCTTATCTCATAATCATCATAGAAGTATTAAATAGGCTGGTTCCATGAAATCGATCAATACATTTGTATTGGTTGTCTCCTTGCCAATATATCACGAGGGCATCTCTAACTTGGAGGGGAACAACAATAGAGTGTTAGTGTTAATCTCTTTGCACCAGAATAATGTAGCTGCAGCTTTTCTTCAGTTAGCTGTAGCGTTTCTTCAGTTAACTGTGCTTTTCTTCAGTTAGCATGGCAAATACCCTGTTCAGCACGTCGCAAATAATCTATTGTGTGTTGTGCATGTCTCTATTCTTTGCCACTCTGTTGCGTGAGTTGAATTTAGTTCGTCGTTGATCCACATCGTGGGTCAATCCTAGCCTGATTTCCAAAGCATACCGCAAATGTCTGGTCACATTTTGGATGGAATTTAATAAAATATATTATGCAAATTAAAAGAAAATGAACAATTTTTATTCAAACTTAAATATTTGTTCCATACAGCCGGACTATATTTTGTCCAGACAATTATTAGAACTTCTAAAAAAATTAACCTCCCCTATACTTGATGATGATCTCATACGCCTGGTCGGGCTTGCTGTTGGAGTTGGGCTTCCAGCAGCAGAAGAGTGCGGAGTCACCGTAAGGCTTGCCAACCGCCGCCTGGAGCTCGCAAATGATCCTATTCACTTGCTCTTGCGCCATGTGTAGTGTGGCCATGGCCACCAGGGACGTGGGCGCAGGGAGAGACAGGCGGCGGCGCGGTGATCTCGCTTGGAGACCACTGCTTGTCATACTTCAGCATCTTCTTGTTGAGGTGGCGGAGATGATGCTTTCTCATCTTCGTTGTGGTCTTCGACTGGTCGATGACCCAGTCCACCGTGTTCAGTCACATCTCTCCGACAAATGTCACAGGCATATGGTTCGCATGCGGCGCGGGCGGCGTTCTTATCTAGCTAGCTACTTCAATGCTTGTCCTAGTGATAGCCCATGTCCGCTCTGGGCCCGCATGGATGTAGCATGCTGAGCGGAAGTGCATTTGCGCGGGAAAGGGGGTCGGCGCGGGAGATGTTTTTGGGTGGTTACGGTTGTCCACGCGTACGTGGCGGTGGTCCAGGTGCCCGCAAAGGCCCCCATTGTTTGCATCTGGTTTGCGAGATTTCGAACTACCTGAGTGGTCCGTGGACCGATGGGGTATCGTGTCGGATGGCAAACTATGTCAGGACACGTACGTTGATCTGGACGTTTGCAATGTTTTGAGGGTCCACATTAGCTCTAACCCACAAAATGGATACACTCTTTTTCCGTAGACTTGTCCGAACTGGTCCAAAGACAGTGATGTTGTAGATGGCCATACAACCGTGCTCACATCCATTTCAAAAGCAAATTAGAACGAATCAGACGAATTTCACCAAACACGACGCAATTCATTAAATTTCATTCGTAGTTTACATAAAACTTACGATATTTCATCCGTTTAACTAAAAACTAAAAAAACACTAGGTTAACATGTAGCGGGCGGTGACCTCGTACGCGTGGCGGCCCTGACCGGCCGTATTGTCGTTGTCGTCCGTGTAGTCCTTCGACCGGCAAAAGGGCGCTGGGGTGCGATAGCCTTGCCCGGCTGCCGCCTGGCACTCGCAGAGGAGCCACTCTGCTTCCTCCTGCACCGCGCGGAGGGCCTCCGCGGCCAATGCCGGCCCCGACCATGGTGCCCGGACGGTAGCGAAAGTGTGTCGCTTAGCGACCACTCTTTGCTGATCCTAGTGAGCGACCTATCCATGGAGCGGTGACAGCACCCCGCGACCTTCTCCACGTTGGTGATGGAGCGGTCACCAATCATGGCCTCTGCCAGGTTTAGGTCCTCACGGACCCAAGCCGATGCCTCGTCGAAATTGGTACACACGGAGCGACCCGCCGTGTTGCACTACTCCGGTCGTGTTGCCTGCCTGGTCGCCCTCTGCTCGGTCGACAAGATGGCCCGTGACGAGGAGTCGGCTCCGCTGTAGACACCATGGTAGTGGATGAGGCGGTCGTGCGGCTTCGCAATCGCCAGCGGCACCTCCTCCTTGACGGACTTCTCGCGCCAGTTGTGGCACTGTGGTGACGTCGGCCGGTCTATCCAGGCATAATGGTTGTGTGGCGGCGAGGATGGCTCCACCTTCATGAGACACCCGATCTGGACGCCGCAGTTGCATGGGGAGGGCTTCTCCACAAACCGATGGGACCGTGTTGGATGGCAAAATGTGTCTGGACCCCTTGGTCCGGAAGGATGCGAGTGATTTAGGGATCTAGTTGGGGATGCCTTTTGACCTCATATGTACTCCATCCGTTCCTAAATATAAGTTCCTTGTTGGAATCTCTAAAAAGATTTATATTTAGGAACAGAGGGAGTAGGTTGGAACATGGAAGCTAAGAAATTTGTTGTGTTTTGGATTATTTTTTTTTCTGTTGTTTGACCAACAGAATTCATTTTTACTTCCACACATGTGGCACTAAAATTGTACAAACATAGAAGAAGCACATTCTGTTTAACGCAAATATATGTACAGTCATGGGCCAGATGATAATAACAAAAAATATAATTTGTTTTGCTCCAAGTTATTAGTCTCACTCGTATTTATTTTTGGTTTCGCTTCATTTCCCCCCTTCATTTTGTTCGGTCCACCAAGATGTATGTGACATGGAAGAATGACCCATGATCCTAATCGATTGTGCATTTATATTCAAACACAAATTTCCAAATAATGCACAAATTTAGGGGGAGCTCTTGATTATCACATACTTCTCAAAGCGATGATGTATTTCATTCATTTTATCATTTGTTGAAGCTTTGATCTATATGTTGTTGTCAATTACCAAAAATGGGGAGATTGAAAGTGCAACTAATCCCCAGGTGGTTTCGGTAATTCATAACAACATATAGCTCATTGAACTAATACCCATACAAGATAAATATTTCACGAAGTTTAATGTATGGCATGGCATGGACTAGAGATGTGGAGCCTTCAAAATGCGAAGGAGAAATATTGGCAAAAGCTCAAGACTCTTCATCTTTATTTTAGTGATCCAAGATCACATTGAGTCCATAGGAAAGCCAATACTATTAAAAGGGGATGATGTGTTGCTTAATGGCTTGCTTGCTCAAATGCTTAATGATATTGCTTAAAAAAACCTCAGCCACTTTCTCCATCCAAATATGTCCAAACCCTAAACTCCAACTCGGCCCCACCGATTCTTTCTACCCAGAGCCACCGAGTTCATATGATATAGCCACTGCCAGAAATCCTAGCAGTTCGGTCACATCGATACGGATCTCAGTCTCACCAAGCTAGCCTTGCCAACTCTCTGTTGCCTATTGCAATTATTTCGGTCTCACTGAAATAGCAATTGATCTCACCAAGATGGCTTGACCAACTCTTTGTTGCCTTATTGCTTCACTTTGGTCTCACCGAGTTGATGCAACTGGAGCCACTGAGATGCGGTTTGCCCTAAACGCTATCACATCGGTCCCACTGAGTTGTTCTAGTCGGTCCCACCAAGATTCCTAACATTCACATTTTTGAACTAATCGGTGCCACCGAGTTTAACCATTTAGTCCCACCGAGATGAGTCAAATGTGTGTAACGGTTGGATTTTGTGTGGAGGCTATATATACCCCTTCACCCCCTTCTCCATTTGTGAGAGAGCCATCAGAACGTGCCTACACTTCCACCATACATTTTCTGAGAGAGAACCACCTACTCATGTGTTGAGATCAAGAGAATCCATTCCTACCATTTGAACCTTGATCTCTAGCCTTTCCTAAGTTGCTTTCCACCCAAATCAATCTTTCCACCATAGCCAAATCTGGGAGAGAGAGACAGACTAGAGTGTTGGAGAGACTATCATTTGAAGCACAAGAGCAAGGAGTTCATTATCAACACACCATCTATTACCTTTTGGAGAGTGGTGTCTCGTAGATTGGTCAGGTGTCGCTTGGGAGCCTCTGTCAAGATGTGGAGTTGAACCAAGAAGTTTGTAAAGGCAAGGAGATCACCTACTTCGTGAAGATCTACCCGAGTGAGGCAAGTCCTTTGTGGGCGACGGCCATGGTGGGATAGACAAGGTTTCTTCTTCATGGACCCTTCATGGGTGGAGCCCTCCGTGGACTTGCGCAGCCGTTACCCTTCGTGGGTTGAACTCTCCATCAACGTGGACGTACGATAGCACCACCTATCAGAACCACGCCAAAAATCTCGGTGTCTCCATTGTGTTTGTCGTCTCCAAACCCTTCCCTTCACCTTCATATGCAATGTTTTAATTTCCACTGCTATACTCTTTAGAATTGCATGTGTAGGTTGATTGCTTGACTTGTGCTAATTGCTAAAATCTGACCACAACTAAAATTGGGAAAAGGAAATATTTTTATTTGGTCGAGTAGTCTAATTAACCCCCCTCTAGACATACTTTCGATCCTACAACCTGCTTCGTGTGGTACCCTAATCACATACTATTTTTGCTACGTTTATATTTTAGTGCACTGCAGTATATTCTAACAAAGAATGGCAAAAATGTACTTGAAATAAACTTGTTCATAAGATAAGCAAACTGCACGATTTCAAAGCAAACTGCATGATTACAAAGAAAACTACAACACATGCAAACCTACATTTTACCACAAGCAAACTACAAACTTGAGAGAGAGAAAATCTAATGAGAAATCTAAAATGGCACGAGCAATCTTCTAGATACTTTCTTGGCCGACAACACCTCCTTCAGTAGTCGTAGTCGTCCCAGGTCATGGCGCGCTTCCTGGACTGCTGCTTCTCGAGATTTGCCCAGCGAAGACCTTACTGGGTGATGGTGAGGTGGCTCCATATCTCGTACACGGCGTACGCATCCTTTGCCGCATATTGGATGTTCCTCATGGTCAGGGGCATGCACTCCCAGTGCATGTGTTCTGCATCAGCCAGCTTCTTCCTCATGTCATTGTAGTACTCGTCGACGAGGATGCAGGAGACGTCTGCAAGGGAGTCCAACGGCTTGATCGCTGCAGGCACCCTCCATTCCTTCTGGATGTCGACGAAGTGGGTGATGTGCAGCCCAATATGGTCGAGCTTCTCGATGTTGCTGTCGATAGAGAAGCCAGCAAACATGTACCTGGGGTCATCGAGGAAGTTGTCAAACTTGATGTAGTCATCGCTAGCGGAGCTCAGTTAGAAGAGCGGCACCGAATGATACCTGTCGATGAAGAGTTGGACGAGGGAAACTTTGTGCTTTGTGTCATCCTTGCTGGTGTACTCCACATCAACTTTGACGATCTTGTGACGCTGGAAATGGAGGTGGTGCTTGTATTGCTCGATGGTGGTCGCCGCCTTCTATGAGCCGTTTGTGTGGATGACGTGCAACTTGGTGTTGTTGTAGGCCTCCTCCTCCTCCTTGAACTCCTTGATGAACCCCATCGACTGGAGAACTTATTCCTCCTTGAACTTGGTCTTTTTGTGGAGATCGATGAGTGAGAGGGAAGTGGTGGCAGCGCAATGGCGATTTTGCTTGTTTTGGACGAGAAAGCCCCCGCGAAGGTCTAAATTTAAGGGCGGGATAGCGACATAGGATGAACTGCACGATCTCCCTGGTGATGTGGTTTTGCAAATCATGGGTTTGGTTATGTGTGTGATTGTGGCTTTTTAGCGATGAAACCACTCGGAGTGGTGGGTTGTCTGTGGTCCTGGGTTTTTGATTGTGGTTTCTTTTTTATTTTTCATTATTAATATTATTAACCACCGATGTATCTATAGATGTGCATTATTTTAGTTTGTGGTAGGCGGTAGAAAGAACCTGATTCAGTTGCCGAACTGCATTTCAGATGTAACCACACTTCTTTGTTAACCAATCCACACTACACTGTTGACTTCTCTGGACTGCATCAATTATGTGAAGAACTGCAGTTCCTAGTTGGGGGGGGTGAAGGGATCCCCCTTATTTTTTTGGGTTACGGGCATTTATTTAAAGAAAGTAGTTTTTCCCATACGCGTTATCTCTACATAGGGATTGTTTTTATTGACGGAACTGATTTTATGAACTATGTGTATTGCATCATGTGTTTTTTCCAAGAGTAATTGACATGCGGGGAGGACTGCATCCTATTTCACCCTTTTTTCTTAAATTTTCTATGTCAGCACTGAGTGTATTTTTCCAGGAATATTGCATTTTAATTTTTCATAGAGAACTGCGTGATATTACAAAGTTTTAAATGGAAAAAAGGAACAATAATTGTTTCCTTTGTATAAAGGTGTACTACTGCTTCCCTGACAGTGAGCTTCAGTTATTTTGGCCTGACCTATCATTTCGGCTGTAGTCTATGTTGTTACTCGGCTTTTGTTGATGTGGTGGGTACGACTCCTTCTGAAAATGCAGGGTCGTTACGGATCGGCCTCTTTGTGCATCTCTTCCCATGCCCCTCCCACGTGTCCCTCCCACGCGATTGCTATGCTCCGCTTTCCCCTCTCTTCCAGTACCACCCGCAACAACTACCCACCTTCGTGGAAACCGTCATCGCGTGCTGCAGCCGTCACCACCCGTGGCAACCAACATCCTCCACAACATTCATCTGCGCCCTTATACCTTTAATCGGTATGTTGCTCCAGATAACTCTGCTCTACGCTCCCTCTGGTCCCCCCGTCCCCCACCGCCGCCGCTCATCCGCCTGGTGGTGGTCTGGCATTCATCCCCTCGGTCATGGTTGTCCACCATCTAGTTGTTCGATTCTCATAGCGGCTGCGTTTTTTTGTCGATGTAGTTCTTTTTCGTAGCCAGGAGATTTTCTTCTCGATTTGAAGGTGGTACTCACGTGGGCTCTGTGGGCAGAACAAGGTGTATCTAGGGTTTTGTCAGATTTCTCATTTTTTGCTGCTGTATTTATCATACCGTCCTTGCTCACCATGCAAACGCCATGAATTTGCCAAGCAAAGCAGATAGAGGAGATCATGGTATGTGGACTGCTTGCTTGCCGTTGTTTATTTTTGTGTCTTGCTTATGTAGTTTTCTTGCTCATCCTTTATATTCATTTTTGCTGTGTTAGTTCTCAGCATTCCCAACATTTTTTATCGTTTCAATTTTACTAATTTTGTTCTGCTTTTTGAATCCACTAGGTAATTGTGTTGGCACTGGCCCTAATGATGCTGGTTATGATTCGTCGATTAGCTCACGTTGTCCTGGTGGTAAGGATGATCATGGCCAAGTAAGCCCTAAAATGAGATCACCAATTAAAACCTCCCCTATAAGTGTGGCCCGTCCTTGTGGTATGTTCTTGTTCATTTCCTTTTTTTTAGTTTTGCCAACTTGCACTACTAGGGAAAACCTTATACACAGAGGTATAGTAGTAGCGCAGGTCTAGGAAGGGCTCTACTGATAATTTGTAGTAGCGTGCGCCAATAAAGCACGCTACAGATATGGTCATAGTAGTAGCGCACCTGCAGGAAAAAATGCTACTAATAAAATTCCCAAGCTGTTGCTGGTAGGCTAGGAATAGTAGTAGTGGTTCTTCCTAAAGCACGCTACTGCAAACTGCTTTGTAGTGGCGCGTTTCTGGTGGAGAGCGCTACTGCTATGAAAAAGAAAATAAATAGAAAAACAAGTAGAAAAGTAAATGAAAATCAAAGAAATAGAAAAGAAGAAATGAAAAAAAGAAAATCTAAAGAAAAAAAAGAAAGAGAAAGGCATAGCAGTAGCGGTTTTGGTGGAAAGCGCTATAGCTAACTTAGCTATAGCGTGTTTTGCCAAAACGCACTGCTGCTATTTTGACTTAACCCCGGCCACGCAGGCTCAAAATTTTGCTAAGTCCTTTCCCTTTCTCCCCCTATCCCCCAACTCCTCCATCGTCGTCGTCGATCGCCCTGCCGCCCTCGACCTCACCACCGCCGCCTGAGGCCTCCCTCGACCTTGCTGCCGCCGCCCGAGGCCGTCGTCGAACTCATCGCCGCAGCCCGAGCCCGCCCTCGACCTCACCGCCGCTGCCCAGGGCCTCCGCTGCCCGAGCCCGAGCCTGCCCTCGCCCTCGACCATAAGGCTCTCCCTCTCTTGTCCCCTACCCTCCTCTCTCTCTCTGCTAGGGCGAATAAACCCTCCTCTCTAGGTTAATTAACTTAGGTGAATTTAGTTATGAAACCTAGGAATTAGTAGTTGTGGTACTAGTAGATGTTAATTAGATTAACTTAGGTTAATTAGGTTAGGGCAGTAGAGCAGCAGCATATAACAGGACCCTAGGAATTAATTTAGGTTAATTAGGTTAGGGCAGTAGTGGTACTAGTAGATTTTAATTAGATGTTTTTTAGTAAGGGAAGTAGGGTTTTACTAGGTTAATTGGGTGAAGTTAAATGAATGACCTAAATGAATGAAATTGGTAGTTAACTGAATTTTTAGGACAAATTTGTATATGCTTAAGTACTTAACTAAATATTATTTTTAGGACAAACTTGTATATGCTTAAGTATTTAACTAAATATATTATAGGGTTGTATATATAGTTGCTTAAGTACTTATATAGTTATTCTGCACCCAATGTATGCTTAAGTAGTTGTATAATTCCTAGTGTTCATCAACGGGTGCTTAAGTAGTAGTAGATGCTTAAGTAGATAGCTAGGGTTCATCTAATTACTTAGTACTTGTAGATGCTTAAGTACTAAGGTAGTAGGGTTAAGGCAGTAGGGTTAGGGCAGTAGGACATAATTTGAATTGAGTTCTAGGGTTCATAATTTGAAAGTTGTGTAGATTTTCTTGAAGTGTCAAACATTGAAGTGGTCATGATATATGAAAATACCTCAATTGTACCCAAGTTGCCTTTTGTTGTTTCCAGGGAATGAAGCCGAGTGTCCAATGTTTTGTCGGAATGTTGTTTCATTTTCGTTCCGGCAAATTTCAGGTGCTCGATTTGTCAACTTTTTAGCAAAGGTCATGCGGCAATTTTTCGTGAATTTCGGGATGACTTGTGCTGCAAACTAGGACACATCGAGTGCCCAGGATTTACAGCACCGAGAAGGAATCAACGTTCCAGCAAAACATAGGCCTGTTTATGTCATTATTCCTTTTATTAGGTCTAGAATTAATTGACTAGATTTAATCGTAGGAAACATGGCTAGCAACGATAAAGGATAGGGTTCTGGTGATTGCGATGACGTCTACCTGGCGGCAGACAAATATTTGGACCTTGCCAACGATCAACTGTTGTTGTTGCTGGGACCACTTGTCCCATCTGAGACCGACATCGAGACTAGCGCCAAGACAAGCGTTGAGACCCAGACCGACATCGCGACCGGCACCAAGAACGGCACCGAGACCGGCACCGAGACTGGCAAAGCCATAGAACCAAAACCAAAGAGGATATGTCAACACCCAAACCAGCTCCTGCCTACTAGACTTGTAGTTACGGAGGTGGACAATGGCAATTTTGAGCCAAAACTGCATGTGGAAGCGCGCTCCTGCTACGGCAATCAAATAGGCTGCATCGTACGGGTGTGCACCACCATCAACGATGAGAAACTAAATTAGAGGCCAAATATGAAGCACTCCCTCCTAACCCTGCTGCACCAGATATTCTTGTTCCCGGGCCGGGATGAAATCCAATATACTGATCCACAGAAAGACCCGACAATGAAGAAGATAAACAAACGCGCTATGACCAAGTTTAACAACGCGTTGGCCACCAAGGGTGAAACACGCCATCGACAAAAAGGAACCCTACTCCAAGATTGTAAAGGATAATCCGACAATCACGGAAGAGCAGTTTCAAATACTCAAGGTGGCTTGCGATGCCGAAGATGCCAAAGAAAAGTTGAAGTACATGAAGGGGCTTCAACAAAGGAACATGGGGTGCCACCACTGTCGGTGTCCAAACCGGCGGATCTCGGGTAGGGGGTCCCGATTTGTGCGTCAAGGCTAATGGTAATAGGAAGCAAGGGACACATATGTTTACCCAGGTTTGGGCCCTCTCATTGGAGGTAAAACCCTACTTCCTGCTTGATTAATATTGATGATGTGGGTAGTACAAGAGTAGATCTACCACGAGATCGTAGAGGCTAAACCCTAAGAGCTAGCCTATGATGGTATGATTGTAATTGTGATCGGCCTTCTAAGGACCTACCTCTCCGGTTTATATAGACACCGGAGAGGGCTAGGGCTTCCATGGAGTCGGTTACAAGAAAGGAAAGATAATATTCGGATCGCCAAGCTTGCCTTCCACGCAAAGGAGAGTCCCATCCGGACACGGGCCGAAGTCTTGAGTCTTGTATCTTCACGCTTCAATAGTCCGGACGTTGTACACAGTCCGGCTATCCGGATATCCCCTAATCCAGGACTCAGTAGCCCCTGAACCAGGCTTCAATGACGATGAGTCCGGCGCGCAATATTGTCTTCGGCATTGCAAGGCGGGTTCCTTCTCCGAATACTCCAAAGTAGTCATCGAACACTTAAATCGTGTCCGGATTCACAAGATGATCTTTACACACCGCTATAGAGAGAATGATATTTCACAAATGCAATCTGCTGACAACTTTTTCTGATGACGTGACATGTTATTACGGTCGGATCATTATTCGATCCGTTTTCCCACAACCAGCTACAGCGCATATTGCGAGGCGGTTTCTTTGACATGTCTTGTCAAAGCAGAGATCGTGTCCCCTTACCACGGGATTCTCATCAATACGGGTATGGGTAATCTCACCACGCCATTAATCGTGGCTTTGGAAACAAGCGATTCTCAACGAGCAAGTGGGGAGGCGCACCGCTCTCGGCTCCTCTATAAAGGGATAAGATTTCCCCATTTTCACCCACGCCTTCTTCCTCCTTTGCCCACTCTTGCCCCCTCGAGCTCCAGTGCCCAAGCCCAAGTCTTCTCCGCATAGCTAAACATGTCCGGAGCAGGAGGCAAGTGGGTGACTTCCACCGTCAAGGAGAAGCACATCACAAATCTTCGGGCGGCCGGATACTTGGCCGCGGACATAGCGCACCGGCTACCGGACGTCGGGAAGGTCATTCCGACCCCAGGACCCCACGAGAGGGTCGTATTCGTTGCCCACTTCGTCTGTGGACTGGGATTTCCCACTCCATCCCTTCATCCGCGGGCTCATGTTCTACTACAGGCTAGATTTCCATGAACTAGCCCCAAATTTCATCCTCAACATCTCGGCGTTCATCATCATATGCGAGGCCTTCCTCCGCATCCGGCCTCACTTCGTCCTATGGCTGCAAACTTTCTGCATGAAGCCGAAGGTTGTAAGCGGCCAACAAGCGGAGTGCGGAGGGGCCATGGTGGGTAGAATGCCCAACATCACATGGCTCGACGGCTCCTTTGCGGAGACCGTAAAAGGATGGCAATCGGGGTGGTTCTACATCACCGAGCCGTGCGGCGCCAACTGGGTGGCATCCCCCGAATTCAGATTCGGAGCCCCCATGCGGCTCACCTCCTGGGAAAGGAAGGGCCTGTCCTAGGGCGATTCTATGGAGCTGACCAGACTCTAGACATGCATCAAAAGCATGAAGGACAAGAACATCAAGCTTGTCAACGTGATCCAGGTCATGCTCGTTCGCCGGATCCTGCCCTGCCAGAGGCAGGCAGTCAATCTGTGGGAGTTCATCCCGACCGAACACCAGACACTCCTGAAGCTCTACGACATGATGCACAAAGGCGAATGGAAGGTGCTATTCAAGGCCTCTGAAGTACCTCCTCCCACATCCGAGGACCGCGGGCTTCACGCCGCGTGGGCTCCTACTCAGGTGAGTTCTCAGACTGCCACCGGACCCGGTTCTTTCCAATATATTCATGGGAGAGCCTTAAGTAGTTATGCATGTTTGCTTCAGGATTATGTGGAGACAGCGCAACAGGTTTACTGTCCGGCTCCGCTGCCAGAAGGCCCAGCTGATGCTCTCCTGACGGAGATGCTGGTCCCTGCACCGTACAAGGTGCCGGAGAAGAAGGCCGAGAAGAAGGCTCTGGGGACCCGAAAGGGTCTTCGGCGCAAGGTTGTGCCAGAAGCTTCGTCCGAAGACGATGGGGTGCACTCCTCCCATGAAGGGGAGGAGGAAGAAGAAGAGGAAGATGCCCCATCCGAAAAGGATGAGGGGTCCAAGGAGGCGGACCAGGGGGCCGGAAAAGGCCCTCGGCGTAAGGCCATCATACCCCTGTCATCTGATGACGACGAGACAGATTCCTCCCGCGGAGGCGGGAGGAACCAAGAAGAAACTCTACCTCCCCGTACTGGGGAGGAGAGGAAGAGAAAAGCCGCCCCGGAGGGGGAGGCTGGAGCGTCCAAGAAGGGGAAGGTATCCCTTCCGGACTATTTTGCCACGGCTACTCACAGCGAGGAGGGGTGGCTGCCCAGGGGGAAGCCCCCAGTGCGATCGTAAGTGTCTGCATTCGATCATGGTTTCACTTCATAGTTTTTATACTTATAATGCCGAACATATATGCATTCCGGCCAGGGATCACCCCGAGGTATCTTCCTCCGGGTCCCTGAGCGATTCGGAGATGAATTCTCTTCTGACAGCCATTACTCCTCAACCCGCGGACGACACCTAGGTGTTATCCCAAAGGCTCCCAGAGCAGGGGGAGGTGACTCTGGAGACGCCCCGAGGCGGGGTCCCAGACGTCAGACACTCGGGGTTCAAGATCCCCGCGGGTCGTGTCGGCGAGAGCCATGGCCAGCCGGGCTCTCCGCCGAACGCAATTCCGGAACCTTCGATGGTTCCAGACTCAGGCTGGCGACCCCTGGTTAGGGAGGGCGAGCCGACTGTATCGAGGACTTCCGTTGCGCATGAGGTGTCGGACTGTCTGCTGGAAGCGCTTCGCGGCGGTTCCATGCATGAAGAGCACCATACTCTCATGAGTATGGTGATTTGGAAGGTTACGTCCGCCAAGAGCGAACTAACCGAAGCTTGCACCAGCCTCTTGACAGGCTTCGAGGTAAGTAAGAAATATGTGTAAGATTACCGCCCGATAGGTAGTAGCCCCTGATACTCTGTTTGATTTTCGGAAAGAAAAGCCAAACGGAGGGTTAATTATAATCTGCAGGAGTCTAATAATAAGTATTGTTATGAATAAGCAGACTGTGCTGCTTGTTGTTGCTGCCCATACTGCCGAGGTTGCCGAACTGAAGCGGGACCTGGAGCAGGCGTAGGGAGAGCTTGACCTCACGAAGAGGCAGCTCGAAGAGAACAAGGGTAAGTGATTCCCGCTCTTATGCATTTAAGGATAGGCAGAATTGGTGAGTCTAACACCTAAGTGTCATGACTGTGTAACAGGGGCCACCGCCGAAGTGGCGTCCCTGAAGAAGGCGCTGTCCGAGGCCGAAGACAAGGCGGCCTTGGAATGCAAAGAGCACGAAAAGCAAAGTGCTAGAGTGGGCGAGGTACAACAAGAGCTCTGGGACCTCGGCAAGAAGTGCGAGTCCGTGGAGCATGATCTGAAGGTGAAAGAGGCCGAGCTTGCGAAGGCCCTTGTAAATTTGAAAGACGCCAAGGCCGAAGCTAGGAAAGCACATCAGGAGATCCAAGAGGCCAAAAAGATAGCGGCGGGCAAGAAGCTCTTTATGCAAAGCAAACATGTGGAGGAGGCGTTTCTTTTACTTACTCGAATTCGGAGCTCTCCAGGGGCATTTGCAGATCTGCCATGCAGCGTATCAGACGCTACGGAGTTCTGTCGTGCCCAGGAGGGGAGCTCAACGGAGAAGCTGTTCTGGTCCCAGTATGATGGGGCCGAACATCCGATGCCTCTGAGCGACCAACTGAAGCAGTTGGTCGAACTCCACAGGGCGGCCGAACTGGCTATGAAGGGCTTCATAGTTTGGATGTGCCCTAGTGAGCTCCTGCCCAGTAGCTACTTTGGCTTGATCAAGTGGATGGTGGATGCCTGCCCGCGGCTTGAAGTGATCAAGTGGTCCGTTTGCATCGAGGGTTCTCACCGGGCCTTTGCCCGCGTCAAGGTGCATTGGGGCAAGCTGGATGCTGAGAAGCTGGTCAAGGACGGGCCGCCGGAGGGCAAGGCGCATCGCCATCCCGAAATGTACTATGATGGCATGATGAAGGGTGCTCGTCTCGTCGCCGATGAGTGTACCAAGGACGCCATTTTAGAATGAATTCACTTCTGTCATGTTTTTGTTGTAAGGACAAAGTTACTTGTGCTATGTAGCGCCTATGTTTATTTAAAATATTACCTTCTGTGCGGCTGTTTATAAAATTTTGAAAGGCCTGTCATCGGCTTCTGCCCCCCACGTAACTAGTACAGGGGTGTTCGTGGAAAACCCGGACACTCTTTATCCAAATGTTTGATCCCTTAAGGAGGTGTCCGGCGCAGCGAACAAGGCAATCGGACTATGCGGCTTTATAACTTTCACTTAGCCATAGAAGTCTACAATGTTAAATTTTGGCGAAGCCCCTAGAATCCGGAAGGCCGAATCGGGGCGCTATACACGCCTAGATCGGACGAAGCCGATATATCGCCTAAAGCGGAAAATCTTTAAGGATTTTAAGACCTCTCGAATAGCGACCAGCTCTCGCCACATCATGTCGGTTAGTTTTCAGCTTTCTCTACTGAGGTGCTCGTCCGAAAGAACTGGGACACAATCGCAGTAGTTCTCCTTGCGCTACCTTAGCCGATATAACGAAATGTAAGGCACCAAAACAAGGGAGCCGAGCTATCCCAACTGTAGACCCAAGACATGATTCGGAGTTGATGCATATAGTGCTATAAGTTCGGGGTGCCGCACTGTTGAAAGTGTTCAGACTTTATTTGCCATATAACGGGGCGCCATGAGAAGCCCCTGGCAAACTGACCGTACCAAGGTGTACGGGTGCAATACCAAATAAACATTTATAAGAGAAGAAAATGCTCAAATAAGGATAATAAGCTGACACTATATATAATCTCCCATTGATGAAAAATATGTTTAAGCGTATGTTTACAATGGATGCATTAAGCAGAGATAAAATAGGACTATTTGACATGTCCTATCCAAGGGCGGGCTGTGTGCAGATAGATAAAGCAGGTATAATGATCGTAAATAGATTCCACCTGGGTATTTCCTTCTGTGCACAACGTCTGTTGCCTCCTTGGATGTCTATCCCATATAAGTCCGGCAATTCAGCTCTTCTGAGGATGCTTCACTAACGCGGTGTCCTGAAATGTAAGAGGGAAAGAGTGTGAAGGTATTTGGCAGTTACCCGCACTATTGACCGAGTCATTGATGCGCCTCCGCCTATGCCCATGGTATCTCGAGTGCGTAATTGTGTACGCGTGGCACGAATGCCGCTTTGAAGGGGCTTGAGCGGAGGCCGGACTGCTAATCACGCTCTTGGCGTTCCTGATGATCTTGTTGCGGGGTGCTCCGGACTCGCTTGACTGTGCTCAAAGTTGTTGCCGGATTGGTTTGTCGGAGTAGGCCGCATTGTACTTCTGTCGAGTGCTGCCGTATGCTCTTCTGTTCGAAGGGAGCGGTCCATATTTCCATTGACAGTGATGACCCTGCGCGGTCCTGGCATCTTGAGCTTGAGGTATGCATAATGTGGTACTTCATTGAATCTAGCGAATGCGGTTCGTCCGAGCAGTGCATGGTAACCACTGCGGAAAGGGATGATGTCGAAGATTAACTCTTCGCTCCGGAAGTTGTCCGGGGATCCGTAGACCACTTCTAGTGTTATAGAGCCCGTACAGCGGGCCTCTACTCCAGGAATAACACCTTTAAAGGTGGTTTTAGTGGGCTTGATCCTTGAAGGGTCAATGCCCATTTTGCGCACTGTGTCCTGATAAAGCAGGTTCAGGCTGCTGCCGCCGTCCATAAGGACTCGCGTGAGGTGGAATCCGTCAAAGATTGGGTCTAAGACCAATGCGGCTGAGCCACCATGACGGATGCTGGTAGGATGATCCCTACGATCAAAGGTGATCGGACACGCTGACCATGGGTTGAATTTGGGGGCGACTGGCTCCATCGCATAGACGTCTCATAGTGCTTGCTTACGTTCCCGCTTGGGGATGTGAGTGGCGTAGATCATATTGACCGTTTTCACCTGGGGGGAATTTCTTTTGTCCCCCCGTATTCGGACGCCGAGGCTCTTCCTCATCGTCGCTGTGCAGCCCCTTGTCCTTGTTTTCAGCGTTTATCTTACCGGCCTGTTTGAACACCCAGCAGTCTCTATTGGTGTGGTTGGCTGGCTTGTCCGAGGTGCCATGAATTTGGCACGAGCGCTCCAGTATGCGGTCCAAGCTGGACGGTCCCTGATTATTTCTTTTGAACGGCTTTTTCCGCTGACCGGACTTAGATCTGCTGAATCCGGCATTGACCGCCATGTCTTCCGTGCTGTCGCCGTTGTTCCATCTCTTATGCATGTTACGCCGTGGCTTGCCGTTAGCATCGCGGCCGTCCGAAGTGCCGGAATGTGGCGTGGTGCCGCTGCGAGCCAACCAGCTATCCTCACCCGCACAAAAGCGGGTCATTAGGGTTGTGAGAGCTGCCATAGACTTGGGTTTTTCCTGGCCAAGGTGTCGAGTGAGCCACTCGTCACGGATATTATGCTTGAAAGCCGCGAGGGCTTCGGTGTCCGAACAGTCGACTATTAGGTTCTTTTTAGTAAGGAATCGAGTCCAGAATTTCCGGGCTGACTCTCCGGGCTGTTGAGTAATGTGGGTCAGGTCATCGGCGTCTGGTGGTCGCACATATGTGCCCTGGAAGTTATCAAGGAATGCGTCTTCCAGGTTTTCCCAACTGCCAATGGAATTTGCTGGCAGGCTATTTAACCAGTGTCGGGCTGGTCCTTTGAGCTTAAGGGGAAGATACTTGATGGCGTGTAGATCATCTCCGAGGCCATGTGAATGTGGATAAGGAAATCTTCGATCCATACTGCGGGGTCTGTTGTGCCATCGTATGATTCGATGTTTACGGGTTTGAACCCTTCTGGGAATTCATGATCCATTACTTCGTCAGTGAAGCAGAGGGGGTGTGCGGCGCCTCTATGCCGGGCTATGTGGCTACGCAACTCGAATTGGTCTGGGTTACTGTGTTCGGCCCGGCCGGACTTGTTGATGATGTATCCGGCGCGACGATCATCGTCGCGCGCTGGGGCGCGCCCCCGCGATCCGTAGATCGATCTTGGCTGTCCTTTGTTTTCCAAAATATCTTGCATGTCTTGCTTGTTGCCCTCGGCCGTAGTATATCGGCGTGGGGGTGCGGGCTGGTATTCGGGCTGATATCCCATTTTATCCCGGCCACGGGGTGGCAGGTCAGCCGATTGGTGTTCGAGTCCATATTCCTCGACTGCCAGGACTTCAGTCCATCTATCTGCGAGCAGATCTTGATCAGCTTGGAGTTGCTCTGCTTCTTCTTCAGGCTCCTTGCAGTGGCTATAAGCCTATGCTTGAAGCGCTCCTGCTCCATGGGATCCTCAGGCACGCCGAATTCATCGTCGCCAAGGCTAATCTCGCCTTCGGAGGGGGGCATGTAGTTGTCCTCCTCCGGGTATACATCTGTCGCCTGTTCTTCTGGGCTGACCTGCTCATCTTCCTGTTCGGCCTGCTCAAAGGCAGGCTGGTCAGGGTCATATTCTTCTTCAGCGCCATCCGGAATATTTTCGTCTTCGGGGCCGGTATTGCTGTGGCGGGGCTTGGAGCGGCGCCGACGACGCCCATGCTTTGTTTTTCTTCCCGAGGGGTTATCCTCCGTTGCCTCATTGCCATTAGTTTCCTTCGGAGTGTCCACCATATATATATATCATATGAGGAGGTGGCCGTCCACCGCCCGGTGAGCGGTGGCTCCTGTAATTCTCCTACATCGTCATCCATACCGTCGATGTCTTCGGAGGCTTCTGCCGGGATGATGTCGCGAGCATCGTCTGACAGCAGGTCTAAGCCGTGCTCATCGTGATTGTTCGGCGCTCCTGGTGCTGGCCCGAATCCGTCGAAGATCAAGTCTCCGTAGATATCCGCCGTATACTTCAGGTTTCCGAATCAGATTTGATGGCCAGGGGCGTAGCTGTCGATCTGCTCCAGATGGCCAAGCGAATTGGCCCGCAGTGTGAAGCCGCCGAACACGAAGATCTGTCCGGGAAGGAAAACCTCACCCTGGACAGCGTCGTTGATGATGATTGATGGAGCCATTGAGCCTGACAACGACGACATAGAGGAACTCTCAATGAAAGCACCAATGTCAGTGTCAAAACCGGCGGATCTCGGGTAGGGGTCCCGATCTGTGCGTCAACGCTGATGGTAACAGGAAGCAAGGGACACAGATGTTTACCCAGGTTCGAGCCCTCTCGATGGAGGTAAAACCCTACTTCCTGCTTGATTTATATTGATGATATGGGTAGTACAAGAGTAGATCTACCACGAGATCATAGAGGCTAAACCCTAAGAGCTAGCCTATGATGGTATGATTGTAATTGTGATCGACCTTCTAAGGACCAACCTCTCCGGTTTATATAGACACCGGAGAGGGCTGGGGTTACAAGAAAGGAAAGATAATATCCGGATCGCCAAGCTTGCCTTCCATGCAAAGGAGAGTCCCATCCGGACACGGGCCGAAGTCTTGAGTCTTGTATCTTCACGCTTCAATAGTCCGGATGATGTACACAGTCCGGCTGTCCGGATACCCCCTAATCCAGGACTCCCTCAACCACCTCGGAAGCCGTGGTTACGCGGGGAAGAGGTCCATATGGGCCAAGGAGGACGCAAAACGCGAAAGTCTGGGCATCCTAGACCCCTTGGTGGAGTTGACTGTCCCGCAGGAGCATGACATCCTCAGGGCCCAGTACCGTTGGGACCCAGTCTAGAAGGTTTTCGAGACGGACCCAGTCACGACGGAGTTCATGAGACTGCTGGTAATTTTAGTTTTTGATCAATTCGACTGCACATTTAGTCATATTTGTAAATGATCCTTGTTCATTTTGCAGAGAGAGAAGCACAGGATTACGGCGAAAGAGACTCACCATCTGAGGCGTTTGCGAGGCCCAAGTGGGACACCCCATTCAACTGGGCATTGAACATATTGAAACAACTCTCGGTGGACACTCGGCCGTCGTATGGACGCATGCACGATGTCGGAGACAGCGCCACATGGAAGAAGTACTACAGTGAGACCACGAAGGAGAGAAAGGAAAGACGGAGGTTAACTTAAGAAAACATCGACAAGAAGGTTGAGAATGCAGTTGAGAAGAATTCAGCTAAGAGAGTCGCAACAGCGGTAGCTGCCCAAAAACGGGAACTAGCAGCTATGTTTGGTGTCTTGGTTCTGGCTATTGTCAGTTGGAGGAGGCGAAATCCAAATAAAGATGCAGCGGACTTTCCCCTTGGCGACTTCTTTGGGAGCAGCTCGACTAGCGTTGCACTAGCACCTGCACCAGCACCTGCTCCTGCACTGGCTACCGCACCTGCTCATAGTAGCCCGTCCTCCGTCTCGGACATGCTCGATGGTGCTTCGTCTTTGGCTGAGCTCGATGCTCTCACGGTACCTGACACACCGGCCCTCTTCAATAAATGTATGATCTCCCGTTTCCGTTGCCTTTCGGATGTCTCATGTCGCAGACATGTCTTTGCAGGCCGACCCCCCGTGCACCATATTGTACGACATCAACGGGGAGAAGGTGGATCTGGGGAAGGCGACAATAATGAAGCCGAAGGAACAATTGTTCTACAGCCGGCCGATCCCCCCTCACGTCTTCAAGGTTTCAGTGGCCAGTGTCAACCCGGGTAACGAGAATTTGGCTCCTCTGGTACTAGGGGGAGATGACGACGAGACCCTGCGACGTCTTGGCCATTGCAAGACGTGGGTCCTGTTGTGGCCAAAGAGTCTGCTTCGTCTGGAGGCGGCCAGGAGCACACCCACGACCATGCAGCATCCGCAAGGTATGAACATCAGCACCCCACCTACCCAATTAGTGTTGCCTGTCGTGCTGGGTGATAGCGGACAGGGTGAGGAAGAGGCTCCATTAGCCGTGGATGACATCGCCATAGATGAGGATAAGGATGACGATGACACTCAACAATATCTCAATACTGGTGCCATTAATGACGGAGGATTAATGGATTGGTAGTATGAGTACTCAGGGTTTGAGCATCATGAGTCGGTGCCTGAATTGCCGCCTCCGGAGCCTGAACGTATTATAGATGACCTTCCACCAAAGAAGCATCAGAAGAGAGTGAGGAAAGGCATCAATAAAGCTGATGCTATGATCTAGCCGCCTCCGTAGCCTTGGGTTCAAGACCGTATACCTATCCGCGGTGCGGCGAAATACCATATCCCCTGTGAACCAATCCTACCTAAGGCATCGGTAGAGGCCATACATGGTGATCTAAGGAGAATTCATGACGATGTGTTGTGGAGAGAGAAAAGCTTAATCGCCTCGGAAAATCCAGGATACCCACTCTATGTGGTTAACGTGCCGCAACAAAGGTTGCACGTCGACTCATTCCCTGCGGAGAAGTTCTTCCTTTGATTCGATTACATATTTGACATGTTTCACTTGAAGAAGCTGGATTTTAAGTTTGTCCGCCTTTATGCCTTGTACATGAAATACATCATCGGGATTGAGCAGATACCTTATATCTGTGTTGCTGACCCATACTTCAAGCACGAGGGCTTCTTAGCAGCCTGCGCAGAGCACCGTGAATACGCGAGGGACTACATCATCGATTTCATGGTCACCAATAAGGACAAGGAGACGATTCTCGTGCCTTATCATCCCTTGTAAGTCATCCACGCGGATATCCTTCCTTCGATTTCAATCATTCATTTGCACGGTGGAGGCTAATTAATTTGAGGTACTTATTTTGCACAGCAATGGGCGCGCCATCCTCATCATCCTTTACCCCCTATACTCCCACGCTCTTTACTTGGACTCATCAAAGAACATGAACAAAAAGGATTACACCCACATCAACTCGGTTCTCAACAATGCTATCTTTTTCTACGGTGTACGAGGTGGAGAGATCAAGACCAAGAAGAAGAGGAATGGCAGGCCCTCCTTCAGCCATAAGACCAACTTCTGCTTCATCCAGCAACCGAGTGATACTCTTAGTGATGGATTCTATGTCCTACACCACATGCTGGAGTACGGACCGGATTAGCAGAACCTTCACATGCCACCTACATCCAGGGATGCCCATATTCTACAATGGGCAAGGAACATAGGAGATATCGAGGATCATCGGCTTCGAGCTGAGTTCTATCACATTCAGTGTGAACTTTCCCAAATCATCATGAAGGAGGTCCTCAAAAAAATAGGGTTGTTCTATGAGGAAGGGCAAATGTCGCGGTAAGAAGTCCGAACACGCGTAGCCGCTCAGCATCTGGACCTGAAGCCTTTCACTAAGCTCGGGGACTATCTCCCTGACTTGGATGGATGGCATGACATGTTTGAGTGATTGCCGGTATATGACAATGTGTTCGTTTAGTCCATACTTTCTGTATGAGAAACTTTGAGTTATCCACGACGAAACTTTACTGGTGATGTAATTACACCATCCTCCTTGACTAGCAAAGATCACTCTAGTTGGGGCATTTTGGGTGCGATGAACTTTGTTATTTATGCTTATGATATGTTGCTTCTATTTTTGACAAGTTTGTCTCTTTTTGTTTCTCAACTATATATGTTGCATATCATCGACTCATGTGACAATGTAGGTGCATAGATCATCCATGGAGAAGAAGTGCTACTCCAGGAGTATACGATGAGTGGCCGGAGTGTCAGGCCCAGGTGTACCGGTTTCTGGTTTCTAAGCGACATCCAGTAGTTAGTTTAGGTTCACGCTAGTGCGAGGGAGGGATACAAACTCATGTACTGCATAGTTTAGCTCTAACTCGTAGTTACAGCTCTTCTCGCGTATACAATTGTTTAGATGGATGACGATGTAGTTGCAAGAACTTGTATCACTATTTTTGAGATGATGACGAGAGACCACTTTGTGTTTGATGATGACATGATTTGATGTTGTGATTACATTTCTATGTGTATTATATGCTAAAGATTATTGTATAAATCCTGTTCAAATACAAAACAAATATGCAGAAAAAAAACTAATAAAACTAACAGTAGCGAGGGGAGTAGAGTTAGCAGCAGCGCGCTCTTACCAGTAGTGCGCCCTAGATAAAAGCGCTGCAGATATTAGCAGTAGCGTGTTGCACTAAAGCTCGCTGCTGCTAGCCATGTATAGCAGTAGCGTGGGTCAGCACGCGCTACTGATACATGTTAGCTGTAGCACCGTATCTGTAGCGCGGTGCCCCGCGCCAATGAGACACCTAATATGCGCGCTACTGCTAGGCTTTTCCCTAGTAGTGTTGTTTGTATCACTGTGTTTGTTGTAAACCACATCCGTGTGTGTGAATTGTGAACCGTATTATTGTTCACTTACATACTTTATATTTTTGATGGGAATGCTTTTGTTTATTGTATGTGCTGCTTCTTAATGTTGTGCAAACTGCATAATAATTATGTGCGTAAATTTTGAACTGCATTATTGTTCATTTATATACTTGCTATTTTGTATGTGCATGCTTCTGTTTATTGTATGTACTACTCATTTGACGTTGGTGCAAACTGCTGATGCCTTTTTGAAGTAAGTCAACCAATTTTGGGGAACAAACATGGACTTATTAGTCTTTTCATGGATATTTTTTCTTTATTATGTTTTTTATGCAGCACTACATTGCATGGATAGGTGAACTACATTTGTTCATTTGCGCACTTGTTACTGACCATAGCTAAACTTTATTTTGACGCAGCGACTGATTTTTCTGCTCGAGCACCTGGGTTTGAGGAGGTTACTCACTTGATTTACCATTATTTCGTAGAGGGTGCCATTGGTGTGAGATCTGACCAGAGCTTTAGGCGGCCCGTGTTGTCTGAAACATAGTCACAAACTATTGATGGTAGAGAGCAAGTTACGCAAGAGTAGATGGTCCCGACATAGCTTCATGTTTATGAATCCAAGAGACGCAAGAAGTTGTTGATGTTTGAAAGTAATTCAAACCAGTATGAGGAGAAAGAGAAGCAGAGGAGGGATGAAGATGTTGCCAAGAGTAGGAAATTTGGTAATGTCAAGTGTTTTGCAGAATAAGAGTCTAAGTTCTGTTGCTGAGCAAGGTGGTACTCCTCGACGCAGTCCTCATATCGCTTGCATGGACAAGAACCTCGGTAAGAGAACTATTGAAGCTGGAGAAGAGGATTCACTATAGAAGCGAGTCCATGTCGATGATGAGCCCGAGCCCGATAACAATGACTTTGTGCTTGGTGATTTTGTGAGGAATTCTTAGTATAGAAGGCGGAAAGATTCTGGTCCATCTAAGAGTCAACATAAGCAGCCGCGTTGTCAGTGTACTAAGATTGGGGTCCTTAGTACCCCAGACTTATGCATAGGTAGTAGCAGCATTCCCAACGACAAGGCTTGCTGGAGGACAACGAAAAGATAAAACTCAAGACCAATTGACAAGGATACAATGAAGACATCCAAGCTGGAATCAAGAATACAGAAGACTAAGCTTGGGATTTCCGGCAAGGACCTTGCCGGGAAGCTAGCGAAGGCCTGCCAAGACTCGAGCCCAGCAAGCTCCGGTCCCGGCAAGAATCCCACTACCGTCCCACCGCTCCACCTCACTGATCAGGTTTGTCACTTTTCATGTAGGTGTCGAGCGGGCAGATAGTTAGGTGAACTTGTCTCGGCATGTGTCAGCTCACCACCGAAGATAAAAACTTTAATGACACCCCTCCCTAGATCGTGTCAAGATGATAAGAGGTAGATGGGAATGACAAAAAGGGAGAGACAACACTTACTGGGGAGCTTCATCAACATGAAACCTCATGACACAATTAATGCATTTGTCCTAACACGCCAGAGTTAGGTATTTGTCACGGTAGGCACTATTCACCTCTAGTAATTACCATTTTCCCACTATGGTGACCCCTTTCCCTATAAAAGGAGGCTCATGGCTACCTTTACAAAGGTCGACACTTTGCACAAACACGCGTGTAGCTGCACTTCCCGCGCAACCTAGCTGGAATTGCGCTCCCTTGTACTTGTGCTCATATATCCGATACACGAAAGCAGGAGTAGGGTTTTACGCTTCACAGCTGCCCGAACCTGGGTAAACTTCGTGCGTGCTGCTAGTTCTATTCTTTGTGCTTGTCGATCTCCCTAGTCGAACCGAAAAGGAGCCTTTGCTGGTCCCATAGATCATTGTACGAACGACATCTTTGCTGCGTCGGGCAGGGGGGTCGCTTGCACGAACCAGCGCGTCAGCTTCTTCATCATCTTCATCACCATGGCTCGCAAGAAGAAGGGCCCCATGATGATCGGTCCGTCCATGCCCAGGCTGTCAACGCCCACGCAACCGGGTGATGGCATGGGTGGTAGCGGAGGAGGTGGATGCTAGGAGCAACATCCGTGATGTACTGACGATCATAGCAAGGTGAGCAACGTCGTCCGCAATGAGAACAACAAGCCTCATGCCACAAGGTCTAGGGATTGGGCCATGCTGCCTACGGGCGGCATGGCAAACTCTAGGGACAACATGGTACACTCCAAGACGCCTACACCGACGCCCATGCCACGGCCATATCAGGTATCGCGCAATGAGCACCCCCATAGTGTCGGCGGCTCCGAGCATCCCCATGGCAATGGTCCTGTGGATCATCCCCAAGATACGTAGGGCCAACATGCATGCGAGAATGCTGGCAAAAACAAGCCAAGGTCGTAGGTTCGAGATGGTGCTACTTCCAGATCAGTTGGAAGTAAGAATACCTCTCGTTCTCGCACCTCTCCATGCCATCCATGCTAGAAAAAGCGCTGATGCATGCTCATTTACTTTTGGAGTTTCATCCTGCTGCGGACAAGATGGAGGAGTGGAGATCCACCATACATAGTATTGTTGGCTTCCCCAACAACGGCAAGGCCCAGCAGGCAGGACCTTCATAGCAGCAGCCCACCGCTCAGGTGCGTGTTGCCGGAGAGAGGACCGGAGGTGGTGCACCAATAGTGTTGTCCCCTCCACGACAACAACACTAGAGGTAGAGCCAACGAAGCGCCCATGATGACATGTCTATGGCATCGTCCCATCCACGAGGCCACCACGATCAACGCCAAGTTCTCCAAAAACTACGCGAAGAAGATGCCCGGCCTACCATTGAACAACGAGAGGAAGCGTGCCATCAGTCCAACAGGCGCGCAGGGCCTACTGTAGATGAACCAGCGCCAAGGTACCTTGGCGGCCTACCTTACAAGGTGTCTTGTCCGACATTTACTTGTGAGCTGCGGTGAGTCTAGTGGCCCAATTCCCAGAACTTCAAGCCAGAAGTGCTAGAGAAGTATGATGGCAAGAGCCACCCATCAAAGTTTCTCAGCGTTTACACCATCGCTGTACAAGCTGCTGGTGGGCAAGACCACACGATTCTTGCAAGCTACTTTTCGTTGGTGCTCAAGCCCAACTGTAGATCGTGGTTGATGCACCTGCCGGAGAACTCCATTTCATGTTGGGCACATCTATGCCACGAGTTTGTTGGCACCTTTATAGGAGGCCACAAAGCTCCCAGCCAAGGGAGTGATCTGCATGTGATCCCACAGAGAGATGATGAGTCACTCAGCAGATATAGAGGTTCAACCTTGTGCAGTGAAACATCCCTGAGATCCGTTCCACACCTCTGATTTCTACATTCCACACGAATGTGCAAAATTGCAAGATGCGAGGAGAGTTGGAGATGAACAAAGTGTGGGATCTCGCCGAGTTCTATGCTTTGGCCGACAAGTGTGCACGTCCTGAGGATGGGAGGAGACTTCCGGAGAGGATGTTGGCATAGATGTTGATTCGGAAGATGACGATGCAGCCAACGCCCAGAAGAAGAAGGGCCAAAAGCGCAACAGGAAGCGCAAAGGCAAGGAAGTGCTAGCTGTCAAGGGGACCGAAAACAGTGATATCACCAAGAAGGCCAAGACCGAGAGCCCCAGCAAGGACGTTGCCAGGTGCGCCTCGTGCAAGCCTTGGCGGCTGCCGACCAGACTGGGGGCTCCGGCAAGCAATACTGCAAGATCCATCACACCAAGTGTTGTGACCTCCAAGAATGCCGACAAGTTGAGCAGCTTGTCTAGAAGCATAAAGCAGAATACAAGAAGAGAGACAAGGAGAAGGTTGAAGGTGCAAGTGGGTCCAGCAAGAAGCGTTGTGGCCGAGGAGGTTGCCGTGCCAAGGCCAAGCAGCAGAAGGAGAAACCTACTAGAGGTCGTGACAACAAGAAAGAGGATGAAGAGGATGGTGATGAGTCCAGTGAGCTAGAGTTCGAGAAAGCTACTAAAGCAGTGTGCATTGATGGAGGCACATCTTTGCACTCCTCTCACCGCAAACATAAGTAGTGGGTGCGTGAGGTTAATGCAGTGGAATCGGCGGTCGATGCCCATAAGCCATGGAGGTTATCAAACATGCCCATCATCTTTGACGCTGAGGATCACCTTGATCGCACAAGTGCGATTGGGTGTTTGCCGTTGTTGGTTTCACCAACAATCCGCAACCTCAAGGTGACCAATATGTTGGTTGTCGGTGGGGTTGGTCTCAACTTGATCTCACCTGACGTGATCAAGAGGCTGCAGATTTTTGACGAAGATCTGAAGAAAACTAGTACATTCTAGGGAATCAATCCAGGAAGGAGTCACCCGAAGGGCAAAATCACCTTGTCGGTGATGTTTGGCAGTGAGCTCAGCTATAGGACAAATCAAATTGTCTTTGATGTCACCAAGACTCTGTTGTTGTACTATGGGATCCTTGGCCACCCAGCGCTGGCATAATTCATGGCAGCATCCCACTATGCCTACAACACATTGAAGATGCCAGGACGATGAGCGTCATCACCATCCATTATTTTAAGAATGTGTTGATCTGCATGGATAAACTCTACGGGGAAGCAGTTGTAGCATCTACCGCCAAGGCGAATGCTCCTGCCGACAAAGCTCCCCGGGGGGAGAAGAGTGAGAAGACCGGCAAGACCACTGAGTCCGGAAAGCATGCCTCTTTAGAGTGCTGCGCTCTCGTCGAGGATGTGCCAGAGAGCTTTGCCGATAAAATCAAGAAGAACAAAGCTGCTCCACCAGAGACGAAGAAGGTTTCCACCATGGAGGACAACGCGGGGGGAACTTTCACCATAAGTTCCACCCTTGATGACAAATAGGAAAACGCGCTCATTGCTTCCTTGGGACAATGTTAATGTCTTTGCATGGCAACCAGCTTCCATCCTCGGTGTTCCAAGGGAAGTATTTGAGAACCACCTTTTTGTCTGTCCACATGCGCAGCCCATCATTTAGAAGGTGAGAAAGCAAGCTTTGGAACTGCAACAGTTTATTGCCGAAGAGATCAAGAAGTTGGAAGCGACAAGTTTGGTCAGAGGAGTACTCCATTCCACGTGATTGGCCAATCTAGTTGTAGTGTGCAAGGCAAACGGCGAATGGAGGATTTGTATTGACTATACAAATATCAACAAAGCTTGCCCAAAGGATCCTTTTCCCTTGCCATGCATCGACCAGATAGTTGACTCCACTACCAGATGTCACTTGCTGTCATTTCGTGATGCCTACTCTGGGTATCATCAGATTTTCATGTCAAAGGAAGATGAATAGAGGACCGCATTTATCACTCCATGTGGCACGTATTGCTTTATACGTTTGCCTTTCGTATTGAAAAGTGCAGGTTCAACATTTGCAAGGGCAGCCCAGATTGGCTTTGAGCCCCAGCTGCACAGGAATGTGGAAGCATACATGGATCATATAGTGGTCAAAACCAAGGACAGAGCAACACTGATACAAGATTTGGACGAGACATTTGCTAATCTGCGCAAGATCAATCTGTAGCTCAACCCCGAGAAGTGTGTGTTTGGCATCCCATTGGACAAGCTTCTCGTGTTCTTTGTTTCTCAACGTGGTATTGAAGCCAGTCCCGACAAGATCAGTGTAATTGAGTAGATTGAAGCATCAAAGCGCGTCAAACATGTGCGCTGCCTTGCCAGCTGCGTTGCTAAATTAAGCAGGTTCATCTCCAAATCTGCTGAGCGCGCCTTGCCATTTTTCAAAATCTTGAAACAGGAAGTTCCAATGAAATGGACTCAGAAAGCGGAGGCCACGCTGTAGGATTTGAAGAGGTACCACTCCTCTACGCCAACTCTGGTGGCTCCAAGATCGCAAGAGTGTCACGACCGGTTTTCCGGGTAATAAATTTCCAGAAAAGACCGTCGTGCTCATCAGCCCCAGGATTACTGTTAGCTGATGAGGCTCCAACTTGATACAGAAACTCCAAGCAAAAATACAAAATATGTAGTACAAGACCATTCTGGCCTGTGAGTACAACAAATGGTTTCTAGTGGTTGATGGCGGAAGCGGGTTGTGAAACATCAGTGTCTATGGGACTCCAATTCCCACAGGACCAGCTGACCAGGTTAACTCCTATCTTCGCGAGGCTGCTATCTCCATTGAGTGGTTTCTGGGGCTGGCATCGCGTCGCTCTTCTTCGAGCAAGAAAAATCTGGCCAAGACAATAGCCAGGGACAAGCCAGTGAGTACTTTGAATGTACTCGCAAACATTATGAACACAGGCATAATATAACAATGATGTGCTGAAAAATATTTTTATGCTTATGACGTCAGCCTCAAAGGATAAGTAATACTCGGATGCGTGCAAGCAAGTTATTTATAAAATTGCAATAACATGATAGTATAAAAGAAATTTATGAAATAAATAACAAGTAATGCCACAGTCGGGCGTCTGAGCGACGCCACATAAAGGGCTTTAAAAGAAATGCCACAGTCGGGCGTCTGGGCGACGCCACATAAAGGGCTTTAAAAGAAATGCCACAGTCAGGCGTCTGGGCGACGCCACATAAAGGGCTTTAAAAGAAATGCCACAGTCGGGCGTCTGGGCGACGCCACATAAAGGGCTTTAAAAGAAATGCCACAGTCGGGCGTCTGGGCGACGCCACATAAAGGGCTTTAAAAGAAATGCCACAGTCGGGCGTCTGGGCGACGCCACAAAAAGGGCTTTAAAAGAAATGCCACGGTCAGGCGTCTGGGCGACGCCACAAAAAGGGCTTTAAAAGAAACAATCAAAGTGAATATCCCGGAGGTAGAACCATCCCAGAGATATTCGGTAATAACAATAATATCATGGGTTAGTCAACAATAATAATAATCATCATAGATATCACAAGTCACGAGTAGTAATTCCATTTTCTGGTTAACGGTTTCACCTCTGAAGACCGACACTAAGACCGATACTTGACTCATCCCAGACTGTAATCCTTAACCATGGACACGGCTATTCGAATAGGTTTATTCTCTGCAGAGGGTGTACTCTTTACCCACGAGTAACGGATTTCTTTAGTCCATCGAGACTAATTCCATCTACAGTCTTTTTGTTGAAAACACACCTAACTTGCACACACCAGCTTATCACACACGTGTCTGGAATCACCCACGACACCTGTTAAGCAAACTCTAAGTGGGGAGGCTACAACCTCGCGTAGCATGGGATCAAACTTATATCGCGCGCTCTAAGGGGTGGCCTCCCCTCTCGGTCCCAACCGGAAACACCCATGCCCCCGGACCAGGTGGCCTGCCTACCAGTTACAACCAGTATCTTCCACCATGGCCTCTCTGTACGGTGTGTGCTAGAAGGAGGTTGACAACTTACTGAACCGTACTCTACTTGCTGTAGAGACGAGTGGTAGTACGAGACAAGTATGGGGGTTACTGGAACAAGACTCGATCTACGGTCGACTCAGGAGGTTCAAGTATTCCCTGCATGATTAGTATAACAAATATATTTCATCAAACAGAGTCACCACTCATATCACCTTACCATGCCATACCAGACAGAACCGTCCCGACGGAGACCGGCGACAAACTCATACCTACCCAAGGCAGAGGTTTTCCAGGTTTCCTGCCGGTATGCATGCAAAGCTCATGAGGGTGATTATCATCACAAGTGTGTCCATTACCAACAGCATGTAAATCAATAACATGCACCCATGCATATGATCATATCACATGAAATAACAAGTCCTTCGAAATGCGGTGATGTTATAAATGCATCAACGATCACTCCAAAAATATTATGCCGGGATTCAGAATGCTTGCCTTCAATGTGTGGAAAGGCAGGGTGCTCTCCAAACTTTTTGAAAGTTTCTTCTCTCTCCCAAAATCCTATTTAAGAATATATTCGAATTAACACACATTTCAAAAACAGAACCAAAAGTTGTTTGAAAAATTTTCAAATAAATCTTAAAATAAACTAGATCAAATTTGAAGAAGGTAGGAAAAAGAATCAACTCATTTGGACTTATATTTAAAAAGTTAGAGCCAGTCAAACATTTGGTCAAAATCTGTTTTTTTAAATAAAACAGAAAAAGAAAACATTTCGGAGGGGAATACGCTTTCGGAGCGGGGAAAACGTACTAGGGATAATACGCCTTCACTTAACCGACGTGGATAGGCGCAGGGTCACTGACAGTGGGTCCAAGGGGCCCACTGGTCAGGTTTGACCAGTCTATCCCTCCCTCCTCTCCCTCTGCCCGAACGGAGGCAAGGCCACAGCGATCGCCGCCGGCGAACGGTGGCTCCCCGCGGGTTCCAGAGGGTCTGGATGGATCCACGAGACTGCGGCGGTCTTCTCGGTGGTCGTTGGGTCGACAGGGGTGGAAGAAGTCATCGGCGGTGAGCTTCGCGGCGGAGGGAGCTTCTGGAGCAAAGTGATTTTGTGGAGGCGATGGCTCCCGATCAAAATCAAGTAGGGGAACGAGTTCACAGGAGGATGAGAAGGTTCCTGGTGAAGAGGACGGAGAGGGGGAGGTACTGGAGGTGCCGGATTGGCCGGGGCGGTGGCGGCGGCAGGAGTTGCCGGAGACGAGGAAGGAGACCTCCCCGGGTCGAATGCGAGGCAGGGGAGCGCCATGGGGGGAGCATGAGGTCGCGTGCGTGCTCAGAGGGGCTCGGGGTGTCCATTTATAGTGCGACGAGGTCGGTTCCGCGGCGGTGGATAAGGGTGGCCGGCGAACCGCCGTTCTGTAGCTGCAGGGGAACGTGGCGGCGACGAGAGCTAGGCGACACCCTTGCGGATGAGCACGCGCTGTTCCAGGGGCTAGGTGGCGAGCGGGCGAGGCTTGGGCGGCGCTGCCCGTGGCAGAGGTGCACTGCCGACGCCGGAGTGCCGCCAAGAACGCCCTGGCGGCGGTGCTGTAGCGTGCCAGGGTGGTTTGGCGCGATGCTGCGAGGCGGGGAGCGCGTGGCGAGGTTCTGCAGAGCGGGCCAAAGCCGTGGGGGCCAGCGTGTCGGCTCGGCCGCGTGGCTGCAATACGCGCGCTCTGGGTGCGTCCAGTGCACGCACACCAGATGTTCGACACAATGCCAAGGCATGCTACTGGTCGCAGGTGAGGATGGGATTTACCAGATCGAGGTTAGGAGCAACGGGGAGTCTAGTGGACATGCTGGTTTGATCAGAGGTGCAAGGTCACAATGCAAAGACAAAAATCATGTCAAAACTGGCCATGCACACCAGGTGTTTGACAAAATGCCAAGGGCACTTAGGCATTTCTTGGAGTGGCCAAAATCTCCAGATCAGTGTCTCTATGGATGAAAGAGAGGGTGGTGATGTTAGTTGGACAAAAGAAGAAACTTGTTAGTGCAAGTTTTACAAAACCACATTTCTGGACAGGAAATAAATAGCATTATTCCATGAACCAAAAATGATCCAAATGGTGCATGCTCCTGGACTTAAGGGTTTAACATGGGGGTCTACAAGTAGGAGAAATAGTTAAGGGCTAAAGAGCAAGCAAAAACATGGTTGCTGCACAAACCATCAAGTTGGTCCAGAATGGAAATGAGGTTGATTCACTCAATATTTTCAAAGAACAACCCTGGATTTTTGCACAAGGTGGAATAATAGGCTCCTACTGACCTCCCTTAATTTTGGTAGAAGTTTTAAATGAATATATAAAAGGGTTGCAGTGCAAAATGCACTCTGGACCAGAGGAGAAAAAATGAGTGCAGGGCTCAAAATATTTCATGAATGAAATATATTTTTGCATAAAAGTGATTTAAAAACATAACCTGACATCTCCAAATTTTTATGGGAATTTTAAGTGAATCTATCAAATGGTTGTAGTTCAAATATGGTCAATTAACCTTGAAAAACCATTTTCAAGAAAATAAAGATCAAGCAACTTAATTATTTAATTAGTTATACTGATAAAAGGAAAGTTTTTATTGAGAGGTTAAATAAGTCCAACAACATTTTTGAAAAGTTTTCTTTTTGGAGAAACTCATCATAACAGGGAAGGAAATGACTTTAAAAAAAATCAAAGTGGAGCTCAAAAATTTCAAAGTTTTAATTCCTGGCAAAATTTTAATTTAATAAAACAAGGCCAATTTTTTGGGGTGTCACAATACTATCCCCCTTAAGAAAAATCTCGTCCTCGAGATTTGTTAAAAGTGGTGTTAAGAGAATATTTACGCAATAACGATGTGGCTACAGTGAGAGGGCAATAAGTGGTGAAAGTCCACAGTGTGAAAACTGGTGCTGCGCGGAAAAGTCTATGGTCCGGGACAAAAACGGGCGATTTCCACGCTGGATATAAATTTAGGATAACTCCTAAATTTAGATATACGTTGATCGCACCCGAGAGCACAGTGTTCTCTCTGGCCGACAGGTGGACCTGGGGTCCACTGTCAGTCTCCTCTTCTTCTCCCTCTGGCCCTTTCTTCTTCCTTTCTCCCGCGCGCTTTCTCCCCCGGCGACGCCTAGTGTGTAGGGCATCTAGGCCGTACCGTGGTAGTGCGCGGCGTGTTAGCTGCCGGTGCAGCGTGCACTCACCTCGCGGGCCAGCGCGCTGTCGGCACTGCTCGCGGATTCGACTCCGAACATCGGCGATCGGCGACGAGCGGCGTTGGTGGACTTCGCCCACCGTACACTGAGCTCGAGCTATAAAAATGGCCGGGGTGCCTCTCTCTTCTTCCTCACACCTGGCCTCACTTCTCCTCCTCCTTATTTCTCCGTTACTGCTTACAGAAGCTCGGTCGAGGCTCTAATGGCGGAGGCGATGCCGGACTGGTTCGTGATCCTGATATGCGGAGGGCTGGCGACGCTGCTGGGGCTCTCTGTGCTCCTGTGCGCGATAATCTTCGACGAGTATCGCGATGCTGCGGCTCGGGTGTTGGCTCTCCGCGGTGGTGGTGATCATGAGGAGTAGATGAAGTATGCCGGGTGCTAACTGTTGTTAGGGGGTGATTAGCTGGATGTAACACCGTTGCAAAGTTTTGCAAACAGTGTATATGTCCGAATGATTACGATTGTGAGTCTGCAGCGTGGTGCTGTGTGGAATCAAATAATCCATGCCGTGAAGTGGCTGGTGTAGCAATTCAGGGAAAAGAAATCTCACTCCGGGATTTCGCGAGGGGAAAACAGTCACTTTAAAGGAGCGTAAACCACAACAAAACTACACACATGAGCAGAAGCCAAATAATTGACTCGTCGTACAAACTCAGGGTATCACACATAAGTCACATACATAAATAAATGCTGCAAGGAACAAATACAATAGTGACGTCTAAAATGAAAATGGTAACTGGACGGGGTCCTGATAAAATGTCTCTGGTAAAGGAATACATTCCTCTTCAATCGGAGGCAGTGGATTGACCAGTCGATGTATGCGTCTTTCCGTGTCGGGTCTCAGTGGTCTTCCGATGGCAACCTGAGGATTTAAATCTGCGAGGCTCTGGAGATAATCCATCACTCGCTGGTTTAAATGCTCTTGAGCAATGATGTACTGGATAAGGTTGGCCAGAACTGGGTCTCTCTCAATACGCCCACCGGGAAAAGACGTTACTTCTCCGGGTGCTGCACGACTCGGAAAGTAATAATATCCTCGTTCGCGGGCATAGGGTACTGCAGATCGAAGACGAGCAATCGCTTCTTTCGCAGCAGCTTCTATGGCCAAGTGTGGGGTTGGCATAGATTTCCCCACGAAGGAAACTTCTATTGGATCTTGGTTGGGGTCTACAGGAGGAATGTGTACTGCTGCCCAATATTCCGAGGTGGATGGGGTGATCCTTGATTTGAACAGCTCGTACTGGGGTGGCTGGGTAGAACCCATGGTACTGCGGGTAAAATCCCACAATAATTTGACAAAGCTACCTGGGGTTGCATCTGGGGTTCTCAGATGAATGCTGGGGTTCGGCATGATAGGAAGAAGCGTGAGTGTTGTGCGCAAAGTGAGGGTTGCTGGGTAAGGTCACAAGGTGGCCTTTATATAGCAATGGAGCCGGATTGTTTTACCGTGGCGAAAAGCAATAAATTTGCCAGCTTGGCTCCAAAGGTCAGGTCAGTGTCAGAGATACACATATCTCATAAAGAGATGTGTTACTGTGGTTGTTGTCGGGCTGGTTTTGGTAGTTGTGCCCGGAAGAATATGCAGCTATGCGCTGACCAAACATGCAAGGCTATTATTAAAACAGAGGCACAAAGACAGGCTGCGTTAATATACGCGGTCGCATGATTACAAAGCGAGGATACATTGAAACTTGGTACTACTCATACGGCTCAGTCTACCTCGTTTATGTCTAAACGGGCGTGCCTGGTGGATGTCGAGGCTTCTCCACGTGTCTCTCTGCCGGGATTAGTCGGAGATGGCGGAGGAACTGCAGGGTCGGGGTAGTGAGAATGACCATTGCGGGGATTGTTGGCCTCAACCCCATTGGAGTGTGCTCCCAATATGCGACGAAGCACTTCTGGGGTTATCGCAGCACCTTGGCCGATGGCTGGGGCAGATCTCGGGGTCTCGATTGGTTGTCCAAACAGCACGACCGGGTTGTTGGTGTTGGGCTCGTTTTCTTCTCTCGCCGGGGCTCGACGAACCAGCTCTCCACGAGCTGCTATTAGATCAATGGTGATCTGGTCGAACAGTGCCTCTAGTGCACTTACATAGCGTACTAGGTGCAACAATGCGGGGTCCGTCTCGTGGTCTCCATTGGCGACTTGGGGTGGTCTACCATACCATTCTCGTCTGGGGTAGTAGTGGAACGAGCGACAGTTAACTCTGGGCGACAAGTGCCTGAGATGAACTATGGCCTCTCAAGCGGCTAGCTGGATGGCTTGTGGCTCAAAGGAAGTTGTTCTTCCGGTGAACCGGTAGGGGCGTTCGGGTGCTAGACTCCTACCGTAAATGTGCACAGTGGCCTAGAATTGACGGTCTTCACCGCTCATGGGTCCTTGATACACAACATATTCTGGTGGCTCCTCTAACGCGTAGGCACGACGGGTGAGGTTTGCGAGGATGGTCACAAAACCTCCAAGGTTGGTTGCTGTGGTTTCGTTGTGCACTATAGGTCCAGGCATTGTGGCTGGGTTCGAGGCTGTGCTGTGCTGGGTTGTGGCTAGCGTGCCCTTTTTATAGGAAAAAAAGGGGACGGAATCTTCCTTCGCACGCTTGTGAGAAAGGACTATTTAGGGTCCGGTCACTGGCGCATGAGTGACAGGTTAGGTTGATAGGTTGGGCACCGACTGCCAAAAGGTGTCGGGGTCACTGTGTGGCTATCTTGTACGAGAAGCTTGGCTGGGGTTCGGTTAAGGTCTGGTGGGTTGGTTTGCCTAGTTTATTGACCTGGCTAAGATAGGATTAGCCAATGGTCAGCCTGGCTCTGGTACCAAGCCTGCCACGACCGGTTTTCCGGGTAATAAATTTCCAGAAAAGACCGTCGTGCTCATCAGCCCCAGGATTACTGTTAGCTGATGAGGCTCCAACTTGATACAGAAACTCCAAGCAAAAATACAAAATATGTAGTACAAGACCATTCTGGCCTGTGAGTACAACAAATGGTTTCTAGTGGTTGATGGCGGAAGCGGGTTGTGAAACATCAGTGTCTATGGGACTCCAATTCCCACAGGAACAGCTGACCAGGTTAACTCCTATCTTCGCGAGGCTGCTATCTCCATTGAGTGGTTTCTGGGGCTGGCATCGCGTCGCTCTTCTTCGAGTAAGAAAAATCTGGCCAAGACAATAGCCAGGGACAAGCCAGTGAGTACTTTGAATGTACTCGCAAACATTATGAACACAGGCATAATATAACAATGATGTGCTGAAAAATATTTTTATGCTTATGACGTCAGCCTCAAAGGATAAGTAATACTCGGATGCGTGCAAGCAAGTTATTTATAAAATTGCAATAACATGATAGTATAAAAGAAATTTATGAAATAAATAACAAGTAATGCCACAGTCGGGTGTCTAAGCGACGCCACATAAAGGGCTTTAAAAGAAATGCTACAGTCGGGCGTCTGGGCGATGCCACATAAAGGGCTTTAAAAGAAATGCCACAGTCGGGCGTCTGGGCGACGCCACATAAAGGGCTTTAAAAGAAATGCCACAGTCGGGCGTCTGGGCGACGCCACA
>NC_057804.1:314454928-314455311 GCF_018294505.1 Triticum aestivum | reverse complement strand
TTATGAAATAAATAACAAGTAATGCCACAGTCGGGCGTCTGAGCGACGCCACATAAAGGGCTTTAAAAGAAATGCCACAGTCGGGCGTCTGAGCGACGCCACATAAAGGGCTTTAAAAGAAATGCCACAGTCGGGCGTCTGGGCGACGCCACATAAAGGGCTTTAAAATAAATGCCACAGTCGGGCGTCTGGGCGACGCCACATAAAGGGCTTTAAAAGAAATGCCACAGTCGGGCGTCTGGGCGACGCCACATAAAGGGCTTTAAAAAAAATGCCACAGTCGGGCGTCTGGGCGACGCCACATAAATGGCTTTAAAAGAAACAATCGTAGTGAATATCCCGGAGGTAGAACCATCCCAGAGATACACGATAATAACAATAAT